>NW_026885018.1:0-62127 GCF_032173495.1 Musca vetustissima | reverse complement strand
ACCTAAACACTAAATAAAAATTGCTCGATATCATAAAATATTGTTTTGTATTATTAATAATTATGGAAATGCCAAGACTTTTTTCTTATATACATCAAACTGAATATTAATACATACCATGTATGGGAGTAGATTATGTATGAGGTTTCTATTCTTTTATTCTTCTTCCTTAATTCTTCATTCAATATGTATGGCATTATCTAGCTAAACGATGGTGAATGCCCTTAAGGTCGTCCTCCATACAAAATTGTACATTATGTTGGCATTGAATAAACAACAATAATTTCTTATTATATGAATAAATACCAATTGTGTCACAAAATAACCCACGGATATATCCAATCCTACATTTTAATGATTGTATTACAATAGAATATAAACAATGCTTTAATAAACAGTAGCATACATAGAAATATTGTTTGTTGATGTATGAAAATTATAGCTAAAATAACTTTATTTGGGGAACATACTTTAAACATGTTTCAATGAATTATCGATTGGTGGTATCGGAAGTTACTGTTGTTAAGAAGTTGTTTACTAAAGAAAACCAAAAATGTCATCTAACTTCCACTTCTCTTTAAAATGTGAAAATTATATTTATATTGTAATATAATCATCACTAAGAGGATACCTTACGCTTTAAAGTTCCACAAACACGAAGTTTTAAAATTTGTACATAATTCATAAGCATACATGTTTGATTATATACTAAGTTAGAAAATAAGGAACTGAAAAACGTATTCAAATTAGGTTTCGAGGAAGTTTACTGTTTCGTTTAAAGTTTAAGAAGCACTCTTGGCGTCACTTGATACTAACATATTAAATCGGCTATATATTTAAGAGTTGTTGTGAATTTCACTTAATTGATGAAAGAACAAAAATTAAATTTTTGAAACCGTAAATCGGCGAATGTTTTGTAGAATGGAAAATTTATGTTTAACGTCAAACTACACTATGGTTGTGCACTTTATATATAATATAAAACAGAACCTATAAAATAAACAGTACTCTTTATTCAAAATCTAAAAGCGCTTTTGAAAATATCAGATATTTTATAACACTGCCATAATATAATCGAGCTTATAACAGCTTATATGTAAAAACGTGCAGCTTTAATTTCCCTTAACATGTTTCTGTTAATTGTGATATTCGTTGATTTCCCCTTATTTGTACATTATAACACATTTCAAAACGTAGTACTGGAAAAGATGTGCTACAAAGCTTTTTTTTATATTTTCTATAAAGCTTATTTACATAAAAGCTCATATTCATAACATATAAATTCAAGTGAAATTGTATATCAAATAGTGTTATATAGAGGGCGTTTAGTACATTATTAAATTGAATAAGGATAAAGCTCTTTATTTGATGTGTAGAAACATAAACATATTTTATACATTATATTACGTTTCAACATTATATTACGTTTCAGTTATAACATAAAATGTTGGAAAAGCTTTTGTTGCTTTAATTTTACAACCAAAATTTTCAGTTTTGTCAGAGCATAATATGTCTATTATTATTTTTTACAGATTCCTGTTAATAATTCCATATATCAAAATATTTTGAAACTATACAGAGACGGTACCATATACCATATGCAGACTACCCTGAAACTTGGTTTCAAATTAATAATTTTTATTACTGTAAAAATTTAATCATTTTAACTGGCAATGTTACTTTTACTAGTTTTATCTCCACAATCGAAATGTGGCATCAGCTTCCATTTTGTTCATTTGTTCTCCTATAGTACAATAATACTGACCGCATCAGAAATTTAGGTCTATATATACATTTTCATACGGTGAAAATGTGTCTCATTGAAATATTGGTTTTAGACCACATGTATCTTTGGACTAAATCCGTTCAAGAAAATTTGGAGTCGATTTACAAATGTCCGTCCGTCCTTTGTCCGTCTGGTCAACATTTTCAATATTTATAAATCCAATATCAGGTGAATGGAATGTCCGGTTTGACCCAAACATTGCACAAACTATTATCGTTACCAACCCTAGAAGATGGGATCGATCCATTGGTCCACTCGTGCTGGTACCTCACCCACATAGGGTCAGCATTTTCAATATTTATAAATCCAATAGTAGGCGCTTCTATTATTTTGAAGACCTTCCCAGAAAGGGTCAATATTTTATAAATTTGTAAAAGTTATTAAAGTGAAGCAAATAAATCGTATTCTAAAACATGTGTGTAATTCCGACGACCTCTGCAAACCATAGGCTGAGGGTATATATCTATCGCAACACCGATTGACACTTTTCTACTTGTTTTGGCACAATTTGTTACCTTTGGTACTCTTGCAGTATAGTACAGTACATCCAAAACTAATTCCAAATATCATGGTTCGAGCCTTGTAGGATTATCCAAATCTCTTTTAGTACTATTAGTAGAGAATTATATAAATCCAATAGAAATCATATTTCCCAATTTCCTACATGCCTCAATCCAACACTCCAACAACAATCTTAATTCCAAATTTCAAGATGCTAGTTCTATCATCACCATCCAAATATGGTACAATTTAGTACACATTAGTATGGATTTCCAAAACTACCTACATCATACACCAATGCAAATCGTATTTCCTTATTTCGCACAAGTTCAAATTGAACAAAATTTAGTACACCCTTAACTCCACATTTCAGGATTCCAGCTCTATCGCTTCATCCGAAATTCAAATTGTACCAAATTTAGTACACGTTAGTACCCATAAGTATACATTTCCAAAACAAAATTCGCAGTCCAATCATGCACTCCATCAGTAGTCTTATTTACAAATTTTCGTGTTCCAGCTCTATCGGTTCACCCAAATCCAAATTGTAACAATTATAGTACAATTTTTTACTTTTCGTACACATAGGTAAAAAAAATTTCCAAAACTACGTACTATCCCAAGCATACCCTCCGACGGTAATGTTAATTTCAAAATTTAAGATTCCAGCTCCATCATTTCCTCCAAATTCAACTTACTTACTTAGCTGGCTTGTTACAAAACGATTGTTCCATAAGCCGAGCTTAAAAAAGGTTTCCAAGCGCGTCGGTCTTGTGCGCAAGTCCACCAATTGGAAAACCACGTTCCAAGATGTTGTTTTCTACTTGGTCTTTCCATCTAATTCGTGGCCTTCCCCTTCTACGGGAATTATCAGTAGGCTCATTTTTATATGCCTTTTGAGCTGGGGCATCTTCATTCATCCGCATAACATGGCCTAGTCACCGTAGTCGCTGCAGCTCAATACGATTGACTATGTCGATGTCCGCGTATAAATTGTAGAGCTCGATATTCACCGTCGACGCAGATCGACCCGTAGATCTTTCGGAGAATTTTTCTCTCAAACACCCCAAGCGCTGCCTCATCTGCTTGCGCATGTACCCATGCTTCCGATCCATATAATAGCACGGGTAGTATCAGCGTCTTGTAAAGTGTGAGTTTGGTCTGGCGAGAGGTGGCCTTGTTTCTAAACTGCTTACTTAGACCATAGTAGCATCTGTTGGCCATCACAATCCTTCTCCGAATTTCAAAACTGATATCATTCGTTTTATTTATGGCGGTACCAAGGTATATAAAGTCTTTAACTACCTCGAAGCTGTAGTCCTCAAGTTTCACAGTTGGTCAGAGTCTACTGGACGTCTTGTTGGACCGTCGCGTTGATGCCATCAGCTTGGTCTTCTCGTCGTTTACTGCCAGACCCACTTTGGCAGACTCCTTTTCAATTTGTTCAAAGGTGGATGTTACCGCTCGCAATGTTTGACCCATTATATCGATGTCATCGGCGTAGGCGAGTAACTGGTGTTGTTTGGTGTACAGAGTGCCATTTCTGTTCACCTTTGCGTCTCGTATGACCTTTTGTAGTAGGATGTTAAAAAGATCACAGGACAAACTGTCACCTTGTCTGAATCCTCGTCCGGTATTGAAGGGCTCCGATAAGTCCTTTCCTACATTAACGGCTGATCTTGTGCCACTTAAAGTTATCCTGCATAGCAGTATTATTTTGCAGGAATGCCGAACACAGACATGGCTTTAAACACCTCTGAAAGGATAGGGCTGTCGAATGCGGCTTTATAGTCGACAAATAGGTGGTATGTGCCGATGTGTTTTTCGTGGGTCTTTTCCAGGATTTGGCGCAGAGTGAAAATCTGGTCAATGGTGGATTTGCCAGGTTTGAAGCCGCATTAGTATGGTCCGATGATGTCATGACAAGGTCTTTTATTCTCCTGTTAACCATAAATCTGCAGCCAAATTCATGTCTCGTTTCATGGCAGCTATAATACAGGGCGTAATCGTCTGATTTACTTACGCCTGTCCCTTTCCGTCGCATTTCCTGTAAGGCAATAATATTGGCTTTGTACTTCTTGAGTATATCCGCCAAAGCGAACACTGCCCCTGTTCTGTACAACGTGCGCACATTCCAATTGCAGATTCGCAGATGGTGGTCCTTTATACGTTTGCGGGGGTCGTCAACATTAGGGGGGTTTGGGTTTCTTTTTCTTTGCTTTTTCATAGTAGGTTGGGTTTTCCGAGAGTGGGCAACTAACCCGACGCCTCAACCCATTTTTTTATAGTTCTTATGGGTGAACTCGCGGCACATATTAGCTCACTATTTCATCGGGTGATCAGAATATCTCCCCAGGTGGCACCGCGGGGAGGTCAGTGTCCACAATTCAGATGAAAGAGGGACCAAGATAAGCCTGGGCTTCGCCATGTTAAAGCCAATCAGAGCCGTTGCTTGGTATCTATCATCCCCTACGCCACCACCAAATTAAAATTAGACCAAATTTAGTAGCCTTCAGTACTTTTAGTATGCCTGAGTTCACACTTCCAAAACCAATCTCCTTATATCGACCCTACTTCCCAACCTTCATTCGCATTCTAAATTTCATGTTTTTAGCTCTACCCGTTCACATGCTACGACGTTGTACAAAATTTAGTACATTTTAGTACTTTCGGATACTTATAGTTCGAATTTTCAAAAGCCCAACCTTATCTGACTCCTTCGGACTAGGAGTGACCCTCTCCCACAATTTCAAGAGTCTAGCTTCTTCCGTTTTGTCTGGTCGTCGACGGATCGTTAAGTCAGTCAATAACTTTACTCACTTATTAAAAACATATATTTAGAAGGATTAATAAATTAAAAGCAATTAATCGGCTAAAGAACAACAAAGCAGCAGGAGCCGATGGGTTACCAGCCGAACTATTCAAGACTGGTGGCCAAGATGGTGGTCAGGAGCATGCACCAGCTGATTAACACAATTTGGCTAGATGAATGCATGCCCAATGATTGGAACCTCAGCATCCTGTGTCCCGTGCACAAAAAAGGAGATAAGACGATATGTGCCAACTATAGAGGAATAAATCTCCTTCCCATCGCATATAAATTGCTATCCAGTGTGCTGTGTGAACGATTGAAGCCAATGGTCAATGACATCATCGGACCATACCAATGCGGCTTCAGACCTGGCAAATCCACCATTGACCAGATTTTCACTCTGCGCCAAATCCTGGAAAAGACCCACGAAAAACACATCGACACATACCACCTATTTGTCGACTATAAAGCCGCATTCGACAGCCCTATCCGTTCAGAGGTGTTTAAAGCCATGTCTGCGTTCGGAATTCCTGCAAAATTAATACGGCTATGCAGGATAACTTTAAGTGGCACAAGGTCAGCCGTTAAAGTAGGAAAGGACCTATCGGAGCCCTTCAATACCGTACGAGGATTCAGACAAGGTGACAGTTTGTCCTGTGATCTTTTTAACATCCTACTGGGAAAGGTCATACGAGACGCCAAGGTGAACGGAAATGGCACTCTGTACACCAAACAACACCAGTTACTCGCCTACGCTGATGACATCGATATAATGGGTCAAACATTGCGAGCGGTAACAGCCACCTTTGAACAAATTGAAAAGGAGTCTGCCAAAGTGGGTCTGGCAGTAAACGGCGAGAAGACCAAACTGATAGTATCAATGCGCAAGACGTCCAGTAGACTCGGACCACCTGTGGAACTTGAGAACTACAGATTCGAGGTAGTTAAAGACTTAAATAAAACGAATGACATCAGTTTTGAAATTCGGAGAAGGATTGTGATGGCCAACAGATGCTACTATGGTGTAAGCAGTTTAGAAACAAGGCCACCTCTCGCCAGACCAAACTCACACTTTACAAGACGCTGATACTACCCGTGCTATTATATGGATCAGAAGCATGGGTACTTGCGCAAGCAGATGAGGCAGCTCTAGGGGTGTTTGAGAGAAAAATTCTCCGAAAGATCTATGGGCCGATCTGCATTGATGGTGAATATCGGCGTCGAATGAACCCCGAGCTTTACAATTTATACGCGGACATCGACATAGTCAGCCGTATTGAGCTGCAGCGACTACGGTGGCTAGGCCATGTTGTGCGGATGAATGAAGATGCCCCAGCTCAAAAGGCATATAAAAATGAGCCTACTGACGGTTCCCGTAGAAGGGAAGGCCACGAATTAGATGGAAAGACCAAGTAGAAAACAATATCTTGGAACGTGGTCTTCTAAATTGGTGGACTTGCGCACAAGACCGACGCGCTTGGAAATCTTTTTTTAAGCTCGGCTTATGGGACAACCGTTCTGTATCAAGCCAGCTAAGAAGAAGAATAAATTAATGTACGTTGTTATACATATTTTCGTTTCTCACTTTTATTATATGCTTGTAGCATATTTTAATTATATATATATATATATTTTTTTTTTGTAACTAAAAAATTATTCACAAACACTTACCATCAAAAAATATAATAAAACAAAATCCGATGTTATTAAAAATATTGTGCTTACCTGAAATGGTATAAAATAAAAGAAGATTAGAAAAATATATATTTCAAGAAGTAGGAATAATAACATTTAAAAAATATTTCTAATTATTTTGAAGATTCTAAAATCTTAATTCTATGCAATGACATAAATTCTTATATAATATTTTGAATTATTTCAGCTGACAATTTTAAAAACAATAAGTTTTTCACAAACATTTGTTACATCTTTAAAACATCCCAACAATACCTTGAATGAATGTCTATTCATAGTCAACAGAGGGTACTTTCGGACTGTCTGTCTGCCAGTTGTTGTTGTTGTTTTTTTAGTTTTTAGTCTAGAAATAAAACATAACTGCTTCATAATAAGTTACGTAAACGCTTAGACATGTTTATTTTGTTTTTGACCTACAAGTTTAAGGTGAGCACAACGATGCAGCATTGTTTTAAGCCAAACGGATTCGTATGACATTGTTCTTATTTTGTGACACACACACACACTTAAATACATAAATAATATGTGTATTGTATGACATTTTCATTGGAATGCTCTAGAGATAATATTTTAAATGTTTATATAAAAAATTAAAATAAATTGCGATGTATCGGGATGATTCTATCCCTACATATTACACATCAATGTTGAAATTCAATTAAATTCCGTATATTAAATTTAATATTTTTGGTGTCTGTCTTTAATTAAGAATTCATTTCAAATGCTTTGAATTCAATGTTGGCTTGCAAAAGTTTTAATTTTTGTTTGGTTCGAAAGTTTTAACAAACTTCCTTTAGAATTTGCCTCGCCAGGTGTAAAGTTATTTTAGAGTCACAAACTTGGCGTTAAAATTAGTGCATTCATTATAAATATTCATAAGAAATAAAAATTAAGAACTTGACAAATTTTGTGAAGAAAAATAAAAGGTTGGTTGAAATGTATGAAATTCTTGGCTGGCGTAACTAAAACTTTTAGATGAATGTTTGTGAGAGAGGACAGTGGGGAGGAGGTGTTTTAATTTGTATGGACAATTTAAATTTTAAATTTTGTCATTTTAGCTGTTGTATTGACCCTAAAATATCCTAGTATAAGGCAGCTGGTAAATTTCTTTCTTATTTATGATCATTATTATTATTTTTAATTATAATAATTTGTTTATGTTTCAAAAATTGCCCTTTGTTCCACAGGGTCATTTTTTAAGCTCCCTCTTAATTAATTTACAGAAACTGAAAACTTTCCCCTGTAATATTTTTTGCAAGCTGCGGCAAAAAAAAAAAATACAGAAAAAACTTTCTCCTTAACGCATGTTTACATTTTTATGAGGAAATGGGGAAATTATGGATATGTTCATTCGTTTGTTTTCAAGTTCATGTAACGAGGAGGATTTGCTTAAGGATTATTTAGAGGAAAGGTGGCTGCGACAAGGATCGCATTTCCATAAAAAACCCCAGCAGCAGCAACATTGCACTAACGTGAAGTGTTGGTATCATCCGTTGTAAATATCCGCATGGTTTGCCGGATATATAGATGTCGTTGGATGGGTATGGCGGGCGAACACATACGGACACATTGGTAACGTTTTAATAAATTGTAAAACTGGGTCAATGTTGCATTAAGGAATGCAATGGAGGGCGGGTTGTGAAACATATTCGTACTGTAGTAATATATTTGGATATAATATCAATACAAGTTTGTACAATTTTGTATAGGAAAAAAGTTGAGGAAATAAGGAGGATCAACAGCATATTTTTAACATTAAAAACGGCGTTAAGTTCGATTTTGTCGATATTCCAAATAACCTAAGTCAATCGGGACATTTAGATTGGGGCTATGGTAAATGGTAGCCCGAAAAAAGATATACCTTACTACAGACACTCAGGTTGAAAATTTGGCCTATGATCCTGAACATACTGAAAAGTAAATTTTTATGAGACTATGTAGAAACATGGACTTTTATTGAAAATATTCTGCGAAGAAAATGTTCACCTGCCAATATCCCTGAAAGCCACTTCATAGTACCAAAATGGGGCCACTTTGTTTGAGGAAAATGCACATATGACTGCCAAAATAGATATAAATGGGGTGGACCTAGGTATATATAAGGCTTTATTCAATAAACGATTATGATGTTATGTTCCTATATTGATCTTTTAGAGAAATGGTAGATAAGTGTTCTACCAATGGAAAACACAAAGTATAAACATCATACTTGAATAACGTGCCCAGACTCGCCAAAATTCGGGAGGTATATAGGTGCTAGCTTAAAATTCCCAACATACCTAATATGGGGGCTATACCAAAACATTGCCCGATATATACCATTTACAATACCTAACATAGCGGAGTAGTAGAAATATGTGTGTAAATTTGTAAAGTTTTTACAGGACAGACGGACATGAAAAAACGGATACTCCGTCTGTGAAAGAATTTTCAAAATTATAAATGAGGATTTCTTAAAACTGTGTTTTTATAAATGTTGACCGTTGTTATCTTTTAGGTTCATTCGTTGTGTTAACTTTCGATGACTCGGATTAAGACGTGATTCAAACCGGCTTTGTCGGCACAAATTTCGGACTTGTCATATCCCCAGAGAAAACATTCTAATGGTGTGATTTCAATAGGCCCAAAACGTGAATTTATTACTGAAGTGCTGTTCAACGCAGTGCAAAAAATACATCGTTTAAGAAATGTGAATTTTCGTGGCAAGTCTTTTCAAAATGAAATTCCAAACAATAGTAAAAAAGTCAAACCGTAGAAAATCCGGGCCAACTTTTAATATCCTCCTACATGTTGAATAACTTTAAAAAGTCTCAAATCCGTCTGAACCTTTATATGGGGAATATGTCTTTGTAAATTATCTGATATTGGTTTTTTTTATGTTGTGACACTAACGTCAGAAGAAACATTAACATACAGAACATTTAGGAGGATCTTACAATGAAAGATATGTCAAAATATGAGCCCATATCAAAAATTGTCAGCAAAAGTATTTTTTGCAGCCTTCAATAATCCTGAATTACTAAAAATAATTTAGGGACTAAGGGGGCTAGGTCAAAACAAGAATGTCTATCGATATAGTTTTTTTAAAAACTTCAAGAATCCGGAATATAAAATTATTACCACGTCAGTGGAAAATTGCATATAAAATCTTCAATGCATCCACAAATGTAGACAGACCTGCATATGATGACTATAACAATATAGGGACCTATATACAAAATTTTCAGAAACAATATATTTCATCCTCCAAGAAATTGGCATGCAAAATAACCGCCACTCAATTGTGAAAACGAGGCTAAACACTTCCGAATACCTGAAATAAGGCGGGAGCTTTATATGCGACCCTATAAAAATATAAACTTATATCTATAACTTTACAGCCTCTTGTGATGGAAAATGCGACTAACACCTTAAAATTACAAACAAAATGACAACAATTGTATATGGGAACAATGACAAAACAGAAAAATTCTACCAACAATTCTTTCATATATCAAGAGCCCGTGTCTATGTCAAAACATGGATTTATATCTCAAATTTTTGGCCTCAAAGAACTCGGTATGTCAAATTACAGTCCTTTGGTTTGAAAATTGGACGAGTCCTTTATATGCGAGTTATGTCAAAATATGGACCTATTTTTTTTTTTGGCAAAATATTCTTTACGCTTCAAGAATACTTAATGCCAAATTCCTTTGGTAGAAAATGCGACTAAAATATTGAGAATGGAGATATTGGGCAATTTCAAAATTTTTGCTTATATATGTCAGCCCCTTAAATCCAAGAATAAAAATCTATGCCCACTATGATGCCTCTAAAATTTCCAAAATACCGAAATCGAAGCCGATATATGCCCCATCTAAAGATATACCAATACGAGAACAGATGTACACATTTGAAATACCACACATCCTAGGAGAACTAGCAAAAAATGTAACATTTCAAAGTTTATAGAGATAATCAACAATATCGTCCATTTAAGGATTATTTAGTACCATTGTAACCTTGAAGTACGTATTTCCAAAATACGCAACATTACACACGAATTCTGACTGCAACTTAAATCTAACTCTATACAAAATTTACTTATTTCCAAAACTAATTCGAAATTTCATGATACGAGCTCTATAGGTTGGCCCAAAACCAAATTTAGTACCATTTAGTACACATTAATATAAACTTCCATAACTACCTACCGCAACAATCCTACAGAAGTCATTCTTCCCAAGATTCCAGCTCCATCGATACGCCTAAATCACAATTTTATCAAATATATAGTACCCATAAGTACAAATTTTCAAATTACTTCCATATCCCAATCCTGCAATCCAAAAATAACCTGAATTCCAAATTTCTAAAGCTTTATTACTACCTTCCTCCACAACCCAATAGAAATCATATTTCCGAATTTCAGATTCCAACCCGATCTGTTTATCAAAATCCAAATTGTTCAAAGTTTAGTATACATATATACCAATTTAAAAAAAATCCCAAATACATCTACCCTACAGTCCTACGGTAGTCATAATTACACATTTCAGGATTCCAGCCCTATCGACACACCTAAATCCATATTATATCAAATTTGGTAAAATTTAGTAAAATTGTCCACAATTACCTATATCACACAGTCCAATAGAAATTTTAGTTCCCAATTTCGGATTCCAGCCCTATCGGCTCACCCTAAATTCAAAGTGTACCAAATCAACACTCCAAAAATAATCTTCATTCCAAATTTCAGGATTCAAGGTTCACATAAATCAGAAATGTATCAAATTGGGTACCAATTAGTAACCATAAGTATAAATTTCCAAAACTATATCCATAATTCTCTCATATACTCAAAAAGTAATCTTATTTTCAATTTTCAGTGTTCCAATTCTATCGTTTCATCCAAATTTAACTTGTACCAAATGTGATAACATTTCGTACTTTTCGTACACATAAGTACAAATTTCCAAAATGACTTACATATCCCAATTTTGCACTCCGACGGTAAAGTTAATTTTAAATTTCAGAGCACAAGCTCCATATTTTCCTCCAAAATAAAATTGTACCACATTTAGTACTTTTGGTATACATTAGTACAAACTTCCAAAACCACTTAGTTATATGGACTCTACGCTTTTAACTCTACCCTGCCATATGCTATTAAATTCACATTATACCAAATTTAGTACTGTTCAATAAAGAGTGATTTGTTAAGAGCTTGATAACTTTAAAAAAAAACGCATAAAATTTGCAAAATCTCATCGGTTCTTTATTTGAAACGTTAGATTGGTCCATGACATTTACTTTTTGAAGATAATTTCATTTAAATGTTGACCGCGGCTGCGTCTTAGGTGGTCCATTGCTAAAATCCAATTTTGGGCAACTTTTTCGAGCATTTCGGCCGGAATAGCCCGAATTTCTTCGGAAATGTTGTCTTCCAAAGCTGGAATAGTTGCTGGCTTATTTCTGTAGACTTTAGACTTGACGTAGCCCCACAAAAAATAGTCTAAAGGCGTCAAATCGCATGATCTTGGTGGCCAACTTACCGGTCCATTTCTTGAGATGAATTGTTCTCCGAAGTTTTCCCTCAAAATGGCCATAGAATCGCGAGCTGTGTGGCATGTAGCGCCATCTTGTTGAAACCACATGTCAACCAAGTTCAGTTCTTCCATTTTTGGCAACAAAAAGTTTGTTAGCATCGAACGATAGCGATCGTCATTCACCGTAACGTTGCTTCCAACAGCATCTTTGAAAAAATACGGTCCAATGATTCCACCAGCGTACAAACCACACCAAACAGTGAATTTTTCGGGATACATGGGCAGTTCTTGAACGGCTTCTTGTTGCTCTTCACTCCAAATGCGGCAATTTTGTTTATTTACGTAGCCATTCAACCATAAATGAGCCTCATCGCTGAACAAAATTTGTCGATAAAAAAAGCGGATTTTCTGCCAACTTTTCTAGGGCCCATTCACTGAAAATTCGACGTTGTGGCAGATCGTTCGGCTTCAGTTCTTGCACGAGCTGTATTTTATACGGTTTTACACCAAGATCTTTGCGTAAAATCTTCCATGTGGTCGAATAACACAAACCCAATTGCTGCGAACGGCGACGAATCGACATTTCACGGTCTTCAGCAACACTCTCAGAAACAGACGCAATATTCTCTTCTGTACGCAATGTACGCATTCGTGTGGTTGGTTTAATGTCCAATAAAAAAAGTCACCCTTTACAATCGCATTAATTGTTTGCACACTTCCAACCACCTGTAGACCATAAATCGGACGTAAATTCAAAGTTAGCATGCTACGAAATTGTATCAAATTTAGTACATTTTAGTACTTTTCCAATACCTTTAGTTCGTATTTCCGAAAAAAAAACCTTTGATACATCTATCCTACATTTCATCAATGGTCCTCAATCCAAATTTCTGGTTTTAGCTGCACCGGTTCGCCAAATACAAATGGTACCACATTTAGTACTTTCGTGCCCTTCTAGTACGAATTTCCAAAAACTCAGCCATATCCATCGGACCCCAAATTTCAAGATTCGTTAATCGTAAAGGTAATCAGTATGTCAGTCAATCACTTTACTATTTTATTAGTATAGATAGATATAGAGCAGAAGTTTTTGATTACTTTTAAGATGTCAAACAAAATGAAGTGAAGAGACAAATATACCTTCCATCTATTCAAGTAACACATCCACATATCAGTTCACCACTAAATCGAATTGTGAACAATTTCCAATGTGTATTGTGTCTAGACATTATACACCAATACGGATGTGACAATATTGTCTTGTCAATCCAATTGTTTGGTTTCCTTGTTGTTCAAAGCTAAACTCTCTCGCAAAAAAAAGAATAAAAAAACAGAAATAAAAATCTACAATGGATTTTATTCGATATGCAAACAAACAAACAATCGAACAAAGAGACAGACAGACAGACACACCAACAAATAAATACTACACAAAACTAAAACAATAAATGGTTGGTTGGCCGGAGAAATGGATACAAAGTTGAAAGATCCCAATGGCAAAGAGTAAAACCCGATAAAAAGGTATTTTTCACAATTCCATTTAAATTCACTTAAAGCAATTTGCTGGTAAATGTGTGTGTGTGTATGTGTATGTGTGAGTGCCTTGTGGTGTGTAAATGTGTCGCTACAATGTTGCTAATATCCACACCACCCACAAACACGTACCCACACACAAAAGTGACAACGGAAATAATAACAAACAAAAACAACAACAAATTGCCACACAATTTATGGTGTTACCAAACAAGGATGTTAGCGCGAACAATGCCAGGCAAAGGCCAAATCGAAATGATGCCAAAAATAAAATTTTTTCTGAATAAAAAACACAAAAAGGTGAAAGTGAAGTGAAAATTGGCTATAAAAATGAAATTTTATCGAAAATAAATAACATCTTTGCAGGTTGTGTGTGTGTTTTATTTTTCTCCTTTCGCTTTTGTTTTTAAAAAAAGTGTTGATCATCATCTAAGCATTCGGAGCATCGATGTTCGAGGATATAAAAGTTATATTCGTGGGGGATTTGTAACAGAGGGTTAGTAGAACATTTATTGAGTGCCTTAAAGATTATTAAAAAATCGACGACGACGACAACAACAAGGAACATATTTTTCAAGAAATGGTTTTTCTGGTTGCTTGTAATTCATAAGCCGTAAAATGTATTTTTTTATATCCGCTTCATATTGGTTTCGTAAATTATCTACCAAATTGAGAAGATAATAGGATTTATGTGGCAAATGTTAGATAGAAGAGGAAATGTTAATGAAAAAAAAACACATGAAAGTAGAAAAGTGTGACGGGGTTGTGAAGCGTACAATATTTCCATAGACACTTACTCTAAGATATGTAGGTATTAGATTAAAAAAATTAAATTTTAGGGAAACTAGGGTAATCCAATAGCTAGAGTTGTCAAAAGCCGTTTTTTTTTGCCGACCGATAAATATATATCATTAACCTAGGATTATTTTTAGCAGTTTTTTCTGTGGCTGCAGAGTCTGATTCCTAGGAGTCGAATATTTTTACTGTTCCTATTTAAGCTTGAAAATATAGGAAATCATATTTTATGGTGTTGATGATTTATAAAGTGTTGTAAACTTGTGAAGGGTGTGCTACATCTGTAGGAATACTAGAGTTAAGTGATTGACTGACTTAACGATTCATCAACGCACAGACGAAACGACAGAACCTAGAATCTTGATATTCAGATGAGGATCACTCTTGGTCCAATGGTGTCAGATACGGCTGGGTTTATGGAAATTCGAAAAATACTAAATACGGTACAATTTATAATCGGCGAACCGGCGGAGAATATGGATTGAGGGTTATTGTAGGAGTGGAGCGTAGGATAGATGTACCAAAGGGTTTTTAGATATTCAAACTACAAGTATCCGAGAAGTACTAAAATGTACTTTTTTACAATTTCCTAGCATTTAAGATTTTTTTTAGTTTTGAAAGCGTTTACTCATGTGTACGCAGAGCACTAAACTGTACTAACTTTGGTATAATTTGCATTTGGAGGAACAGGTGGAGCTGCAATCCTGAAATTTGAAATTAACATTACCGCCGAAGTGTAGGATTGGGCTATGTATGTGGTTATGGAAATGTTTTACTTATGTGTACGAAAGGTACTAAATCGTACTATAATTGCTACCATTTGGATATGAGTGAACCGATAGAGCTGGAATCTTTAAATTTGACATTAGGATTACTGTTGAGGTGTTGGATTGGGCTTTGTATAACGTTTCGGAAATTTGTACTAACGTGTACTAAATTTGGTACAATTTAAATTTTGTGTGAACCAATAGAGCTGGAATCCCGAAATTTGGAGTTAGGGTCACTGTTGGGGCGTAGAATTGAGATATGTAGAATGTTTTGGAAATTTGTACTAATGTCTATAAAATGGTACCAAATGTGATTTGTGTGAACGGTACCAAATGTGATTTGGGTGAACCGATAGAGCTGTTTCAGCTGAAATTTAGAAATAGGGTTATTTTTGTAGTGAACGATTGGAAAATTCATACTTATTGGTACTAAATTTGGTACAATTTGAATGTTTGGTGAACTGATAGAGCTGGGATTCTGAAATTTGGAGTTAGGATAAGTGTTGAAGTGTAGAATTACGATATATAGGAAGTTTTGGGAATTTGTACTAAATGGTATCAAATTTTGATTTGGCTGACCGATAGAGCTGGAATCTAGACAATTGGAGTTAGGATCACTGCTCGGGTGTTGGATTGGTGTATGTAGAAAGTTTTAGAAATATCTACTTATGTGTAGTGTACTAAATTGCACTAAATTAGGTACAATTTGGATTTAGAGTGAAGCGATATAGCTGTAATCCTGAGATTTGGAATTAGGATTGTGGTGTTTTGTTAATCCCTACTTATTATTGTTAAAGTAGGTAGATATGGAAATTCATATTGATGTGTACTAACAGGTTTCATATTTTAGATTTTCGAAAAAAAATATTACAAGAATTAAATAATAAATGATACCAAATTTAGTATAGAACTAGATTTCTTTTGAAGCCAGAATATGTGTATATATAAACTTTTGGAAATACGTATTATAAGAGAACATACTAAAAGTTTATTTTATATTAGATTACTTTGAACCAAATTGGCTATAGCAAATCTTCCTAATAAAAATTATACATTTTTATACACTTTTAAGGGTAGCCCCCATATAACAGTCCCCACTAAATTTTGATATTTTCGGTTTGTGCGCATTTTTCAACCAAATTGACTGTAATTTAGTAGTTTCAATTATCTGATTTCTACAAAACGTGTTCTAAAATAATTTCCTTAACTCAATTAAAAAAATACCGCCATTTTCGATACACTGTATAAAATGATTACGTTTTTCTTCCAGAATCGTGATCAACAACAAAAAAATGGGGTCTTTGGCCCATATTGGGGTGGTACATATGTCTACTAAACATTATTGATATCGGTACATCTCTTGGTATAGACCTATCTCTGCAAACCCAGTGCCCGCAATTTTGTATTGTGATATGATAAAAGAGGGTGAAAACATATTTTCGCTAAAGTTATATTTTTTAATCCCGTCCCACTTTTTCCGTAGCAATGTATATGTAACCTCATTAGCCATAAGGCTAAGGGTATACAAATCCACATTTATTGGACCAATATTTATAGCAAAACTATGTCTTAAAAATCCAAGCAAATTGGAGTTATAGTACCTGCACAAACTTGCTTGAAAATCAACACTTATTGGTTTAAAATCCCTTTCCAAAATTTACTTGAAAAATCAAGACTTATCGATCTGATAGTCCTTTAAAAATATACTAAAAAATACAGTTAAAGTCTGATTCAGGGCTTTAAAACAAAAAATAATGAAGCCTCATCACGACTATGAAAGATAAGTTCGTATATAAAGAAATCCCTGCATATGTCTACGACAGTCTACCTTCAGCTTGTCATCTATAAAAGGTTCCCTGATCCACAGCTCTTCTAGCAAAGACTGTGTGAGTCTCAGCTCTCCTACGAAAGAAAGACTCAGTTCATCTATGAGATTTCCTGCTTTACGCCGTCTATAAAAGACTCACTGCGCCTCAGCTTATCTATGCAAGAATACCTAAAATTCAGTTTGAAAATTTTTAATTTTACGATTTAAATTTTTGAGGGTCTGTATTAATAACCTACTAAATAGAAAGGTATCGGCTGCTATAAACAATATATAATGCCCTATGTACGACTTATATATGGTCAATCATTAAAAATATCATTCTCAACGATATTGGAGAAAACATGTTAAATAAATTGCGTGCAAATATATTTTATATTAACCATACGTCCTTTTAACAATAACTCATGTTACAAAGTGCCCCAGTAGTGGTCTAAGCCTGTGACTGCGACTTAAACCTTCGAAGGAACTTGGATGGTTGTCTTCCTTCAAGCGGCATAATTTCAAGGAAGAATGAGATTTGGTATCAGCTTCATAGCAATGAAAACATAAATCTTCAGCTGTTATGAACATCTGAAGCAGATATGATTTGTCGCTGAATGTATCATTGGGTGATACTCATAATTTTGAGAATTAACATATAATTTTGAGAATTTCATGTATGTTTTTCAAACAAAATGGCTGTAATTTGAGATTCTGAATTCTAATCGGGCGGCCATTCTTCTCAACAAAAATTGTTAATACCGGTCGGTCTTTGGAAATATAAAGAGTATTTTCCGCATTTTTTGACCGAAGTTACTATTTGCATTAAGGGGTCCTTGGTCGGAACATTTTCAATATAAGTCCATTCTTCCACATAGCTTCCCATATAAAGGTCAGGGGACATTTTATGATCTAGCCAATGTTGTAAGCTGTAGTTTGGTATTTCGTTTTATCCTGGCATCAATTTACCATGGAATAGCGGGCAGAACGAATGGATGGACTTAACAACGATTTTAATTGCTAAAATTCAAAATGGAACGAGATAAAGGTACATAGGTAGTTTTTATATATAGATTAAAATGCGACACAACCTCTCATTTACATTTGGATACCTTTGAAAATATTTTGTGACGAATTTTATATGCCAGGGCAGGTACATAATTGAAATGGATAAAAAATCGGTCATTTCTATTTTGCACAGATGATTAGACCAAATTGATTTGGATTAAATTATGATTTCTCTTAAATGATACATACGTGAATGATCGATGTGATATTTATTAAATTATATAGTGACTGGCCTAGCCCATCTTCCCATTTTCCATAATTGTTATACTCTTCCAGAGTCCATTTATTATTCTTAAATTAAACTCCGACTACAGCAAATTGGTCAACTACACAATAGAGGTGAATACATCTCCAATACTTTTTAAATAGAACCTTGGGAATCTTAACCACAATCATCCAAGAAGCATTTAAAGTCACAATCCAAAGGAAAATAATTTTTCTTTGTATTGCAATTACAAACAACAACTTAGTGCAACTAACTATCCAACATTCCTTAGTTAGTTTCACTCTTAACAATATTCTTTGAAATTAGAAAAGACTTGCAAAAAAAGAAAACTTTCAATCTCATGACCAAATAAAATACCATCACATTTTGTATCCTATTTAAGCCACTCAGCCACAAATTTTATTCTCCCGGCAAAAGAATGGAGGATACTTTGCTTCATTTTCAAACAACTGAAGCAAATCGAATGGAATTTAAATTCATTGTTCAAAAAAAAAAACTTTACAATACAACAACAACTACAACGGCAGCAGTTCAAATCACAAAAGGCAAAGAAGAAAAAAATCGACTAATTCAGTTTTAGGTGGTTTTTGTGGTATTCTCTTCATGCGTAAATCAAACGAGACGAATTTTATAAACTTACACACACACACACACACACAGCTGCGCACACTCACACACAAATACACACCGGATCCCAAATTATATAATTGAATTTGTTATTTAGGATTAAGTTTATTGTGATGTTGTCGGCTGCAATTCATTTTTTTTTTTGCTGTTGTTTGGTTGGTTGGGCAGTGAGAGTGGTTTAAAGTGATTTTTGTTGTAATTGCTGTTGTTGACTGCTGTTATTGTATTTCTGTGTATGTGTGTGAGTGGTTGAATAATGAAATAATTAAATGCAATATTCCTGCAGACTAAACACAATGAACCACAGATTTTTATTTTTAGTGTCGGTAGACCACATCGAACGCAAAAGTTTTGCTGTTTTTTTTTTTTTACTGTAAAATTTTCCACAAAAAATGGAAACTGACAAAGAATGACATTCATTTAAATTTAATGTAAATATAGTCAAGAGAATTGCAAAAACTCAGATTTCTGTGTAAAATTAGAATTTTTTTGCATTGCTAGTTTACTTCCTACGAGGGTCAATTATTATACACTACACAACTATGTTGTCAGGGTATTATAGCTTGGGCAGCCCCATGAGTTTGTAACGCCACGAAATATTGGTGCTAGACAGACCTTTAAGTATACCGATCTCGAGTTGCTGAGACGATCTTGACATGTGTATCCGACCGTCCGCCCGTTTGTCCATTTTAATTTGTAAACACGATACATGCCACAGTTATGCACCAATTTTCACGAAATTTTGTATGTAGGATGGGTTCTGCTCAATGAAGCCCCTATTGTTTGAGGTGCAGATCGGTTAATATTTAGGGGATGATATGGACCAAAAACTTTATTTTTGTCTGATTTTCTGGTCGCTCCAGAGGCCCAATTATGACCCAAACATCGTGAATTTCTACATGAAGAAGGGGATGGGCCAAAAAAATAAGCATTCCTGTTTTGATAAGTATCGGTCATTATTTAGCGGGTGAAAATGACAAAATTTGTATTCTATGGCGTATATATTTACTCCTGAAGGACATAGCTCCGAGAAGTTGATAGTATATCCAAGAGGAGTGGTTGGCCTTCAAATTGATACCAATTACAATGTCGTATGTACTTGGATGTGGGAGTTACACTTAAATATTTACAGGTGCTTATGTATTCATATATTATTTTGTAACCCATGACCACACTAGAGGGCAAAAATAGAGCGCTGATCGCTTTGAAATTTTGTATGAGGATCCAAGTATGGCCAAGGACAAGGCCTACAATTTTCGATCATGATCAGATAATATTAGGATGAAGTGGACCGAAACATAGTTTTTGTGTTTTTTTTTCGAGTCGATTAATAGGCCATAATTATAAGCCGAACATTACAACACAACCCACGGTGAAGGGAATCTGGACAAGTAATTAGAAGGGCTGTACTGAATATTAGTAATATTTGTTGGCCTCTAGACGTTCAAGAGGGTGCCAATATCGCGAAATATTGCCCAAGCTCAGAATATAGAACCACAGAATGTTACATTTTGGTGGAACATGTGTAGGGTATCATATGGTAGGCTCCGTCCGACTATTCTCCGCTCACTGGTTTTATTATTTCTTTAACTGTATTCTATAAAATATTTACCCAGACCCATTCTATAAATTGTATCCATCGAAACTCTTGAGAAAACCCATGAAAAATCTCAAATAATCTAAAAATATCTAAAAAGATATTGAAGTTCTGGCATAGGGATATTTTTTTGTGATGTTTCTTAATACTGTTTTAAATGTTTCCCTATTTCAATATTTTTTTAAAGTTTCACATTTAATATCTCGAGAGAAAAAAATGAACAATTCATAAACCATGTGACCACAATATTTAATGGCGAAGTATTTGCTGTCGACATTTATATGGCGTACTTAAGCCGTTTCTTAACCCATCAACCAGTGCACTTGACAAGACATCAAAGACGGATATTGTTTTTTTTGTCTTTGCTTCAAACGGCCTAAGCTAACAAAAAAGAAAATTCCCAAAGCTCTTTGCTGTTGCCGAAGCCATTAGCCACAAAAGAAAACAAAACTTGTGGTTAAATGTAAGCGAACGAGAGGTTATTGTAAGGCAGCATCAAGTATCCGACACAGAGAGAGGGAAGAGCAAAAACCACAAAAATATATATGAAGGCAAACCACTGAAAATGACATCTGCATTGACACATTAATAACTTTTACCTTCTTCCGTTTAGTTTTTTTTGTTTTTTTTTTATTTATATCACATAAAACTAACCACAATACGGTGGAACGAAAAACTAAATAATTTTTCCCCATTTAAGGAATTTGTAGGAAATCGACTTCAAAAAAATGTTCACATTTAAAGAAAAAGAACGAAATTATTTAAATATTGTTTTTATATTAGAGCAAAATACTTGTTAATAAATGGACAATATTACCAAAGAAATTTAAAAATATGAAACACAGGGTCGCCCTTATATAATTCGTGAATATTTATAGTATACCTTGGAATATATCTGTCGGCAACAGCCTATTAAATAGGTTGTATACTCGAATATTCATCCTGGTGTTTGGTTTTATTTCAGAAGAAGTAAAGCAATAAGTTTCGATGTTGGTTTGGACAATTTTTGTTTGAGCAAAGCAAGGATCAAATAGGTTTCTGTTTGGTTTGGTGGTTTGGACAATTTTTGTTTGAGCAAAGCAAGGATCAAATAGGTTTCTCTATTCGTATGATATTAACATTAAATACTGATCCTTTTGTTGATAAGGAGTATGCCGATGTCCCTCGTTCTTCAAATCTTATTTCTGTTTGGAAGAAATATTACGATGTACAAATTGATTGATATCCTCCCACAGTTACCATTCGCAGTACCTTAGAAGAAGT
This sequence comes from Musca vetustissima, assembly GCF_032173495.1. Taxonomy (NCBI): domain Eukaryota; kingdom Metazoa; phylum Arthropoda; class Insecta; order Diptera; family Muscidae; genus Musca; species Musca vetustissima. Next base: position 40,122 of record NW_026885018.1, on the reverse strand, counting down.
ACGGCCCATGGATTTCAACAGCCTATAAACCGCCTCAAAATGCGATTTTTTTATGGACACACTACAAAAAATATGCTTCGTTTCTGAACACATTTTTTTTTTTTTTTTGCAAACATTGTTTGTTAGTAAGGTATTTCGTGGTTAAATTATAGACCAAATTGAATATGTTTGATTGAACGAGAGTTGTTTCAATCAGTTGAGCCAAAAAGAAAATAACTAAAAAATCACCATATAAATACTATGAACTCTCAAAGAGCGCATCCTGATATAGAAATGGTTGTCAGTTTCACCAAAGTATGAAGGAATTCTGAAAATTATGGATGTTAACCCTAGATTTACAGAGTGAGCCAATTTGACTCATTTAAAATTTTATAAATATATATTCTTTGAGGGGACTTATCCTATCCTATCGCAACATTCTTGTACCATATGGACTATGAAATTATAAAAAAAAAATTGAGAAAAATACAAGATGTTGACAATTTGTCGAAGAGGTACCTAAGGGAATGGCTCGATAGGATCCATTTTCGAGATTTCTCATTTTTAACAGAGCAGAGTTTTTATTGAATCGGATACTGTGTTATAATTGTATGATATGTACACATGTTCAAAATATAAACCCTTTGTGGGGGATGTACCAGAATTCTCACCTTCGAACACGATACAGTTGCAGTAAAAATATTATTAAGATGGGTTAAAAACGGATAATCATTTCGCGAGGTATTACAAATTAGTTTTTCATTAACATTTTGAGAATTTTAGGGGAGAAACCAAAAGGAGTGGTCTGATATTCTCCATCTTCGAGTTTGATTTAGATGCGGAAGAAATACTACGATGTGCAAAGTTTGAATTAATGATACAATAAAAATACCTGAAGCCGCTTAAAGCACTGACCTAAATTCGGTAGGGAAATAATTTTTAATTATTAAGTAAAAAATCGTTAAATTCGACCGGACCAAGCTTTTTTACCCACGTTGTGTGTATTCACAATTACTTAAATCGCTTGGGACCTTTCTAGGGACTATGTTATTGTATAATATCTTTGTCGGATGTTCATTCTCTAAAAAACAATGCTCCAAATTAGAGATACTCATGTTGGGTAGAAACTTCAATATACCGAAAATAAAACGGAATATGCTATTTTGAAACCTTAAGCTATATTGATTTTTCCCAAAAAATATATTTAACTCACCAGGAATTCGATCTGCCAAATCTTAGCCACTTCGAAGAGCAAAATGGGTTATAACATTAACAATACCGAAGATTTGGGACTTTTCTTTGGGGGTTATGGTTGGTGGTTAAAAAATAGGATTTTTTCAAAACACCGGGGCGTATGGAGGTTACGTAAAACAGGAATTAATTAAAAAAATATGTGGAAAAATGTTGTTTAATCCTAAAATATTCCGAAAAATGGGGAGGAACCTCTATGTGTGGCATATATCAAAACTTTGTCATGTAGACTATTTTCTGAAAAATGTGTGTTTCCTCATACCATACCAAAAGTAAGGAATAATGAGGGATACCTTTAAATATGGGCCTTTGTCAAAAATTGTACCTTTATTCGCAATTTTCTGGGTCTACCCAAAAACTTGAGGTAATATTGATATTTTTTAAACTTCCCCAAATATGGAATTTTAAATCTACCGTTATATGGGGGCTACCCCAAAAAGTAGACCAACATTGGTTATGTTTGGTAGGAATATTAGCTACCCAATGAGGACCCAAAATAACAAATAACAAGCAATTAGGTTGAGAACTTGCCCAAAGTATCAAAATACCGATGTTTGGGAGGGTACCGTTGTATAGGGCTACATCAAAGAAGGACACATTCGCATTATCTTTGAAGAAATACAGTCCAATGATGCCATCACCAGCCCATAAACCACCTCAAACTGTTACTTTTCTGCATGCATGTCTATCTTTTGCAATGATTCTGGCTGATCCTCACTCTGAAACCGACCATTTTGCTCATTTACATACTCATTGGTTAAAAATGATCTTCGTCGCTGAATTCAATAAAAAGACCATCGGCCAACTTTCCAAGACGGCATTAAATTAATGACCAAATTAAAAATGTTTGGTAGTGAAACAAAACACGAATAGTGTGTATTTATGCTGGTATTGCCCAAAAAATATAATAGCTGGAAATCACCTTTTGTATACTTAATGGGGTCTCCGGGGAATATTTCAAGGTATTGCAAAAGGAATGATAAATTCAATATACACTCCACCTTGTGGGAAATGGTATAAAAATACCGAAAAAAATAATTGAAAATGGACTGTGAACTCATATATACCATTTTCAATATCAACAATTTAAGGAGGGATCACATTTTTGGCAAAAAGTCTTTTTTAGGTTGAGAGGAAAAAAACGTTCCATATTTCAAATCTGGGGACTTCGAGATTTATCTATATCATTATGGGTCAAGGTTTAACAATGACTTGAGGTCAAGGTCAAAATTTCATGTTATTGTGAATATAATTTATATTTAAGAAATGTTACCTATATAGCATTGCCGTGTATCAAAATATTAAGATAAACATATGAAACTAGTGATTATAATGAAAGCGAAAATTATTTGTAATGTGAAGACAATCATCAAAATCTTCGTTATAAAACTCTAAAAATAAATACGATTTTCGCAACAAAATATGAGTTTGAGAATCTACGACTGTTCATAAACTTAATAATTATTGCCGTTAATATAAAAATAATGGCTGAAAATTTTAGGAAATTTAAAAATATGCCTGATGAGCCGCTTAACCAACGGCGAAACGCGTCGCATAATGGTGGGTACGTAGGTTCTTCTCCTGGCTTTCCTTTTCATTGCAAAATTTAGATCATCAAGCTCGACTCGAAAGAGTATAAATAATCACTTAAAATCACTTTTCAAATGATCACAAAAATTCAAATAACAAAAATTAAAAATGTATTTTACTAACATAGCATGCTGATGATAAAATTGGAATATATTAGTCTCTCCTCTAAACAAATTGGCTGAGATGTTTTATTTTGGGTTACAATGGTGTATCACATATTCTTACTAAAAATTATAAATTTTGGTCATTTTGGTCTTAGGGCAGCCCCAGTATAACACGGAACTCCTTAATTTTGATTTATTCAGATTTTGTGCAAGTTTTTTAACCAAATTACCGGAAATTTATTATTTTTAATTCTCATTGGGCGTGAAATATTCGTACCATAAACTATCAATATTGACTTCGATTTCGGTGTAGGTCCCACATAAACGTACCCCCCCCCCCCCCCCCCCCCCCCCGTTATTTTGTATTTTGAAGAGACAGCAAGTTTTTCAACTAAATATGCTATAATTTAAATTTAATTAAGGTATCCCATAGTTTCATTTGTTTCCTTTGATTGTCAAAATTGGTTTTCAAATTTCTACTTAGAGGCCATAGCTCTACAAAACATCTTCAAAAATAATTTGATTAATTCAAATTTTCGAAAAATATGATTTTCAATACTTCCTATTGAATTTTTCCTTGTTTGCAGAATTGTAATGAGCCTCCTCCAATCCCTTATATGTAATATGTATTTATTTCATAAAACCACTGGTCTAATTATGACCAAAAAATAGGATTTCTGTCCATTAGTGCTCTATCTTAAATATTATCGGGTATCCGATTAATATGGTGTTGCGAACCGCATGACACCTTTAATATGCATTCCACTTCATAGTAAATTATATTTTTTATTCCATTTTCAATTTTTTGCATGTCATTATAACTTTGCAACTATTTCGGATTAACACATAATCCCACAGTGCAATATTAGTGTAAAATAAAAAACTTTTCAATGCAAATGCAAAGGACATTCAAGGTCACCGTAACCGTGAATGAATGTCATCATCTAACAAGGTAAATCGTTTTAATGTTCGCGTAACTGATGCTGGGTGTCGATTTAATACAACGACTTTTGGTTTGGAAGAGTTCCATCCATCTCCATCGTCGTCAATGGCGTTGATGATGATGAGGATGATTTCTAGTTTATCTCATTTGCATGCTCACTAAAATGTGGTTTGCTTTTGTATACCTTTCCCATTTGGGGAAATCTGCAGCGCATCAGTCAAAGTGAGATATACCACGAGAAGAAGATTATATATGTATAGTTGAATATATGTGTAGAGAATGAAGTATTTTTCATACAGTGAAAAGTACAAAAAAAAAACAACAAATTCCCTGTAAATGTGTCAATGAACATCGACTGACTGATGTTCTAAATAAATGAACTGTAATTTACTTTCAAGCAACACTTGATCAAATCCATGGAAATTAGTTAGCGGGATGACTACACGACTGCGATGTAATCATTGTGGAGAAAAGATGGGGAAGAGAGTTTGCGTTGAGGTTGTGAATATAATTTTATTTTACCCTCTTTGTATCCGCTGACACCAATGACATTCAAACTTATTCTCCACTTCCCTCGGGTAGCTGGTAGCTGATGTCGGGGGTTTATTGTAATGTATGACATGCTCAGAGAATGCTAATAATATTCATCTGCATGTACTGCATTCCATGTTTAATGTTTTAGAAAAATAACGGAGAAAAATTACACAATGAAATTGATAAAGTAGAATTTTTGGGAGGGTTATTTCGGAAGGGAAATTTAAATATATAAAAATGAAAAAAAAAAAAACATTAAAAAAGTTGAATATTAATATTGAAAAAATTAAGCAAAAAATCTGATTTAAATTACTTCTGAGTTCCTTATATTCCTCATAATCTAATACAAATATAGATTTTTATACCCTTCACCACACTGTGGTACAGGGTATTATGTCTTTGTGCATATGTTTGTAACAGGCAAAAGGAATCGAGATAAACCCATGGTTCCTTTTGAGAATATGCATAGAATCACTTTCTGAGTCGATTTATGCATGTCCAAAGTACAGGTCGCATTTATGATCCGATTTGGAAGCAATTTGGCACAGCTCACTTATTTGGCACAAGGACGAACCCTATTGAAATTGGGAAAATTCGGTTCAGATTTAGATATAGCTCCCATATATACTTTCGTCCGATTTAAGGTAAATGGTGCCCCCAAGTCCCTACATATCCTTCGATTTGCACGAAATTTGGTATAGCGTACTAAATTAGGTATAGAATAATGTGTGCTAATTTTCGTGAAAATTGGTTTAGATTTAGATATAGCTCCCATATATAGTTTCGGCCGATTTTAGCTAAATTGTGTACCAAAGTCCCCGAAGATCATTTGATTTGCACGAATTTTTGCATAGCGTATTGCATTAAGTCTAGAATGACTTGTGCCAAGTTCCGTGATAATCGGTTCAGATTTAGATATAGCTCCCATATATAGTATCGCCCGATTTTAGGTAACTGGTGTACCAAAGTCCATATATATCTTTCGATTTTCACGAAATTTGGTATAGCCTACTGAATTAATTCTAGAATGATGTGTGCTATGTTTCGTGAAAATCGGTTCAGATATAGCTTCCGTATACAGTTTCGCCCGATTTTAGGTAAATGGTGCAACAAAGTCCCTGCAAATCTTTGGATTGGCAAGAATTTTGACATAGCGTACTAAATTAAGTTTAGACTCTGGCAGGTTTGCTTGAAATCAGTTCAGATATAGGAATAACTTAGCTTCCATATATAATTTCGACTTATTTATGTTAATTGTACACCAAATAGTCAATGGGTGTCTGATTGAGATTAAATTTTAAACTGTACAGCGACGTTTTTTGGATACATATGTAGAATATACCCAAAGTGGTGAAGGGTATCATATAGTCGGCCCAGTCCGACGTTACTACTTTCCTTACTGGTTTTATTTCTGGTAATTCATTAAATTCGGTGGTTTAAAATTTTACCCAGCATCCACATTCATCATAAATTTATTTTCCTTGTATTTTTTTCTCAACACACAACTAATTTATATTTTAACTTGACTTGCTTTCAAAGTATTCCCATTATTATTTTTTGAAAAGCAATTATGAGATTCTATGGAACTCATTCATGACCATAGCCACCAATTCTCTCAACGCATATCTAATATTATGGTTATAATTAAAGTTATGTTATGGCCAAAAAAAAAAAAACATACACAATGCACACATTCCATGACTATTTGAAGAGAGAGGGGGAGTCTACTCATTCCTTTTTAAAATTTTTACGGCAGAGAAGAGAAATTTTAATGTTTTGACATCATCATTATGTTATGCTATCAGGAGAATTTTTTAAAAATAAAAAATAATATGGCAAATTGTTATGGGTAAATGTGTTAATGCTTTAACGAAATTTAATGGGGAATAATTTAATATTTTTTTTATTTAATTTATAAGGAATTTGTTCGGCTTAATGTAAAGATAAAACGATTTTATATTTTGCAGTTATTTAATTAACGGCATTTTAAATATCCAAACTGGGAAAAAGGAAGCACGAAAAGCAGATAATGTGCGTTTACGAATATAATGATTGGTAAAAGAGCGATTATTGCCTCATAAAATCTGTTTATCGTCATTAAATGTTTTGGTTTAAATTTTAATCGAGTTTATCATACGTATTTGATACACATTTCCGGGGGATGGAGTCATTATCAGGCGGATGGCGCTTCTAGTTTGAACATTTTATATCACTCTGTGAATCAGTATTATGGGGGATGGAAATCCCGTTACCGTCCTTGACGGTATATTAATAATTTCGCTTTTGTGTTAAGCAAAAAAATACTTTTTGGAGCCCATTTAGCGAATTTTTTTAACTTGAAGGTTAAGTCTTGATGCCTGAAGTAAACTATTATGAATACAAACAGCGTAATCTACACTTCACTATCTGTATTATCGAAAACAGCTTCCAGGTTTGTACCTTTGATGTCGACCACAGTGGTGCACCGACAATTCACCATGTGTGGTTTGTGTCCTCGCTGGCAACACCCAACAGTGACATCTAGTAGCAATTTAAAACACCTTGTTATTTCATTTGTTATCGAGTGCCCCTAAATTACCTACTTTCTGATCTTATTAAAGTATATTCCTAATATATCGGCCCTTATGTCTTTAACAGAATGTTAAATATTTATAAATTATTATTTTATAAATACACCCAAATAGCTCATACAGGTCATCGAAAAATATTCTAATTTTAAATTAATGTCGGAAATTAACCCGAAATCGAAATCATAATTGCTGAAAGTTACGCACCGCACCGATACTTTGTTTAATTATCAAATCAGTTTCATGCAATTGGAAAATATTTTAAAAATCTTCAATAAATTTTCTTTCAGGTAGGTGTGGACGATAACTCCCGAAGAGAGTAACTTTTTAGATCCAAACTTAATATCAAGTTCGAATATCTCCCTCACCTTGCAACTGTCCCACAGAAAAGTCATAATTTGAAGAAAGTTAAATATACAATAATATCACGATTCAAACATCGCACAAATAATGTGTACAAAAATTTAAGCCTCCATATAGGCTTAAATTTTTAAAATATAAAAATCTAAAACGAACTATATCGAGTGGAATATAAGTTAGCATTATGTGTGAAATATCAACCGTAACATATGTGGAGAGATTAAAGGAAAAACTATATTATCATCTGTTGAAATAATGAGCTGATATTTGCTACAAAGTCGACATTATTGCCATATAGGAAATGCGATGGAAAGGGACTGACGTAAGTAAATCAGATGATTTCGCCCTGTATTATAGCTGTCATGAAACGAGAAATTTGGCGTCTCGAGATTCGTTAAAGTAGATGAGCGAATTGATATAATCCATAGAAAAGCGAAGATCTTCTACATCATTTTACGGCGCATAGAAACATCATATGAGCGCTGTCGTGGCCATGACATTAAAATTCTGCTAGGATTGGCCTTGTGTATTTTCGATACACACAAGGCCACCTGGATTTCTCCTGATCAAGCAATGAGAAATCAAATTGATCATATTGTGATAGACGGAAGGCATTCATTGAAGAAGATACCCCATAAGAGATGATGGTATAGACTGTATACCACCTAGCCATGATGAGGTCAGAAAAGCATTTAATCGGCTCAAGAACAATAAAGCAGCAGGAGCCGATGGGTTACCAGCCGAACTATTCAAGACTGGTGGCCAGATACTGGTCAGGAGCATGCACCAGATGATTAGTACAATTTGGCTAGAGCAATGCATGTCCAATGATTGGAACCTCAGCATCCTGTGTCCCGTGCACAAGAATGGAGACAATACGATATGTGCCAACTATAGAGCAATAAGTCTCCTTCCCATCGCATAAAAAAGGATATTCAGTGTGCTGTGTGAACGATTGAAGCCAATGGTCAATGACATTATTGGACCATACCAATGCGGCTTCAGACCTGACAAATCCACCATTGACCAGATGTTCACTTTGCGCCAAATCCTAGAAAAGATCCACGAAAAACACATCGACACATACCACCTATTTGTCGACTATAAAGCCGCATTCGACAGTCCTATCCGTTCAGAGGTGTTTAAAGCCACGTTCGGCATTCCTGCAAAATTAATGCGGCTATGCAGGATAACTTTAACTGACAAAAGGTCAGCAGATCAAGTCGGAAAGGACCTATCGAAACCCTTCAATAACGAACGAGGATTCAGATAAGGTGATAGTTTGTCGTGTGATCTTTTTAACATCCTGCGGGAAAAGGTCATACGAGAGGCAAAGATGAACACTCTGTACACCAAGCAACACATGTCACTCGCCTACGCCGATGACATCGATATAATGAGTCGAACATTGCGAGCGGTAACAGCCACCTTTGAACAAATTGAAAAGGAGAAGACTAAGCTGATGGTATCAACGCGCAAGACGTCCAGTAGACTCGGACCAACTGTGAAACTTGAGAACTACAGCTTCGAGGTAGTCAAAGATTTTATATATCTTGGTACCGCCATAAATAAAACTAATGACATCAGTTTTAAAATTCGGAGAACGACAGATGCTACTATGGTCTGAGTAAGCAAGTCAAAAGCAACGCCACCTCCCGTCAGACCAAACTCACACTCTACAAGACGCTGATACTACCCGTGCTGTTTTATGGATCTGAAACATGGGTTCTTGCGCAAGCAAATGAGGAAGTTCTTGTAGTGTTTGAGAGAGAAATTCTCCGAAAGATCTATGGGCCGATCTGCGGCGACGGTGAATATCGCCGTCGAACGAACCATCGACATAGTCAGACGTATCGAGTTGCAGCGACTATGATGGCTAGGCAATTTGGTGAAAATGGATTAGGATGGCCCAGCTCAAAAGGCACATAACAGTGAGTCAACTGATTGTTCGCGCAGAAAAGCAAGGCCACGAATTCGATGGAAACTTCAATTGGAAGACAACATTTCGGAATATGATCTTTCAAATTGGAAGAGCTGCCCACAAGACCGATGCGATTGGAGGGCTTTTTTAAGCTCGGCTTTTGAAACAAAAGTTATGTCACAAGCCAGCTGAGTATATGAGTGTGTCTATACCAGAAAAGTACATAATAGCCCTCTGCATCATCAGGAGTACTCATGAACATTATTTGAATTATCCTATAAATGTGATAGTAACTCAAAAACATCTTAAATACACGACATTCCACTTCCACTTTAAATCTAAGACAAAACAAAAATGTTTGCAATTTAAATCAAAGCAAAGCGGATGCGATGCGATGCCGTGGTGGTATGCCATGATGACGATGTCCTGGTAACATAATATGGGATACACATCGATTATCCACCGTATGGTGCCTTACGGTTGCCTTCTTAAAGACTTTGAACTTGAAAGGCAACCATAACAACCAGAAGCCGCCCGGTGTGAGTGCAAGAAACCTGAAGATTTTTATTGTTGTGCGTGTGTGTGTGTTCGTCTCTTTCAAGATTCTTGTACGTATTTTGTTTTCCTGTTTTTCACCGGAAATAGTCCATGTCGTTGCAATCAGAATAAATAGATGTAAACGTGGTCGTGATGGTTGGGTGGTAGTGGTGGTGGTTTGACTTTGGTTTAATGTTAAACAACAAAAATAACAACAACAAATTTACTGTTGTGAAGAATGTCATTATTTGCAGTAGAGAAAAGGCAAATAATAGCCCTGTTGTTAGGTTATAAAACTCATGTAACATCACCGGGGGACAACCAGTCCATAGCGAAAGAGAGTGAACTGCCAACCAACCAACCTGCCACACCAACCATATGCTGTTGATGACTGATGTTGTTTAGATTACTTTGCCATTGTGTTGTTACGGTTATTAGGGCAGTTAGTTGCCAGGAGGATGGCACAGTGTTTTTTTGAAGGGAGGGTATGGATTTATGGTAAATGGAAAAATATAGTTATATACATATAAAAATAAAAATATTTGAAAAAAAGTAAAAGATAAATTAAAATGACTTTCATAGAAAGGAAATATGAGCTACACCATCTCAACTAGTTTTTGTCCTTGCATACCACTGTGATTAAGATTAACTTATAATAACTATATTTCATGGCATACATATATGATATGAAATAAAGGAATATAATATTGTGGCTTCACCTCAGTTACTTCTTCCCTAGCCACAGGGAGATGCCATAACTTCTCTTTAAAAACACATAACGACAGTAGATGGCGATGATGAGGATGATAATGGAAATAATATAAACATAATCATAAATATTTGTAATAACTTCATCATAATTCAGTTTTTTCTTTATTTATGTGAAGCATTGGATATTATTAAATACTTTACACGTTGCATGTTATGTTCCATGTGTCTGTTTCCCAGATAAGTAATGGAGTTCATACATAAACATTTCTATGTATATTAATTTAGTCTAATAGGTTGTATGGTATATGGCGCGATTGGAGCATCATTAATATTAATGCTTCTATTCTCGATGGTAATTTATGTAAATAATTTGCAATGATTTGAAAATGATTTAGAAAAGGCAAAGAATAAAATATTTCTTAATAAAAAGTGACTGAAAAAACAGAATAAAAACAGAAACAGAAAAATGTAGGTATAGTGAGTCACATAAAACAGGAAAAAAATATTATTGCTTTTATAACATAGGACATATAATATTAGGGATGAGTTTCTTTGTACCTTAACCATTCGGTCGGAGGTCTGATAAAAAAGTTATTTTCAGTATTTCGGGAGATACGTATGCTCGATTTTCGGATTTTTTCTGTTATGTAGATAGACATGTATTTACCAAATGTCAGCCAGTTTGTTTTAGACAGATATTTGATATTTATATCCTTTTGAGAATATGCATAGAATCACTTTCTAAGTCGATGTATGCATGTCCGTCCGTCTGTCTGCCTGTCTGTTGATGTTAAATTGTAAACAAAGTACAGGTCGCATTTATTATCCGATTTGGCTGAAATTTGGTACAGCTCATTTATTTGGCCCAAGGACGAACCCTACTGAAATTGGGAAAAATCGGTTCAGATTTAGATATAGCTCCCATATATATTTTTGTCCGATTTTTGGTAAATGGTGCAAAGTCCCTGAAAATCTTTCGATTTGCACGAATTTTGGCATAGAGTACTGAATTATGTCCAGAATAATGTGTGCCAAGTTTCGAGAAAATCGGTTCAGATTTAGATATATAGTTTCGTCCGATTTAAGGTAAATGGGGCACCAAAGTCTCTCTATATCTTTCGATTTGCATGGAATTTGGCACAGAGTACTGAATTAGGTCCAGAATGATGTGTGCCAAGTTTCGGAAAATCGGTTCAGATTTAGATATAGCTCCCATATATAGTTTCGTCCGATTTAAGGTAAATGGTGCACCAAAGTCCCTATATATATTTCGATTTGTACGAAATTTGGCATAACGTACTGAATTGAGTCTAGAATGATGTCTGCCAAGTTTCATGAAAATCGGCCGAGATTTAGATATAGTTTCCATATATAGTTATGTCCGACTTCATGTAAATGGTGCACCAAAGTCCCTATATATCTTCCCATTTGCACGAAATTTGGCATGACGTATTGAATTGAGCTTAGAGCGATGTCTGCCAAGTTTCGTGAAAATCGGTTCAGATCTAGATATATATTTTTTCGTCCGATTTAATTTAAATAATGTGCCAAAGATCTTATGTTGCATAACGTACTGAATTTAGTCCAGAATTTTGTGTGCCAAGTTTCGTAAAAATCGGTTGAGATTTAGATATAGCTGATATGAAATAATTGACGCACCAAGAAACCAATATATGGCTGATAAGAACTAAACGTACCAAAATTAGTATAACTTAACCTGTGACAAGTTTCGTCGAAATCGTTTCATATTTGGGTATAGCTTCCATATATATATTCGTCCGATTTTAAGTAAATTGTACATCAAATTCCTCATGTTTGTCAGATTGACATGAAATTTTGCACAAGACACAAAATTGAGCCTAGAATAACGTAGTTACGTTTTCTAGAAGTCGATTTGTTTGAAGTCGATTTTCATGCTTTTGTCCCAAACGAATGACATGTTTATGGATAGAGCTAGTTCGATTCACATTTAGATAAATATCACATATTTTATTTCATCCAATTTCATGTCAATAATGCTGTTTAATATACCCATTGTGGTGAAGGGTATCATATAGTCGGCCCCGTCCGAATTTACTACTTTCCTTACTGGTTTTATATTCCAAAAACTGGATCTGGGGAACTGTATTAATTTTTGTTTAAAAATTAAATTCAATGCGCAAGTTGCCAAGTCTAGTATGAACAGAGCACAAGTTCAACAGGTTCAAGGATGGCCTAGAAGATGACAATGCACTAGCACCTCAGCAACCGAGGTACAATACATTGAATCACTGAAGAAAAAGATTTTGGATAATTGTCGAATAACTATAAAAGAGGTTATTTACTAATAATATTGGCATATAGTTCGGCTCATACCAAGCTATTTTTATGGATGTTTTAGCATGAAAAGTGCGTTGAGCAAAAACAACGTAGCGTGGAAATTGCTCTGGAGCTTTTATAGTCCTTAACGACGATCTATATTACCTTAAGTCCATCGTGCATTCAGGACCTTAAAGATAGAATTCGTGACGTTCTCGAGGACATTAGACAGCCACTTTTATGGAAAGTTTTATGAAAGAATTGTATGTAGGATTGATGTCGGTATGTGAGATTGGATTCAGAAAATACAAATTGAGAAAAATGTACAATCTAGAATCTTGAGATTTGATATCAAAGATCCTGTATTAAGGTGCGGGTTTTGAAATCCCTACAAAATGGAAAAAATGGCGTTGGAGAGGCTGCAGTATCATGTCATACGTTGTCCAAGTTCCCTCGTATAGGCACAGATTCATCACTTGTGACGAAGTTATAAACGTTGCTTTTGAAATGTTTATACCCTCAACCATAGTATGGAGAGTATATTAATTTTGTCATTTCGTTTGTAACTAATCGAAATATTCATTTCTGACCCAATAAAGTATATATATTCTTGATCAGGTTAATATTCTGGGACGATCTAGCCATGTCCGTCCGTCGGTATTTTGGGGTTCTTGAGCGTGTTTTTTAACCGTATTCGATGATAGTTGGTACATTAGGTTCCTATTGTGTACTAAATGTCTCCACAAAAACCACTTTTTCTGGTAGCCCCCATATAACGGTGCCTCCTAATTTTCAGTATTTTGGGGATTTTGATCGTATTTTTCCACCGAATTGGCTGTAGTTTAGTATTTTGAGTTCTTAATAGGTACCAAATCTTTTTACCAAAAATTATGAATATAGGTCAATATTTTGGGATAGTCCCCATATATGGGTACCCCAATTTTCGGTATTCTGGGGTTCTTGAGTGCGATTTTCTACCGAATTCGCTGCAATTTGTTATTTTGTTGTCGTATATGGTAACAAATCTCCCTATCAAAAATCATTGCCCCATTTTTGGGGTAGTCCCTATATAACCCCCTTTTTATATGAAAAAAGTTATCCAATTTGTTCCGCGTTTTGGGATTGGTTCTAAGACTCTGTTGTAATCATTTTACATGCGGAGGATATCGAGATAAAAAAAAAAACTACAACGTAAGGTTCGATAATAAATATATGAAGAACTATAACCCCCATTTAGGCCTAGCCTCTGTGTGGGAGGTACCCTATCTTCGAACATGAACTAAGTTTGGAAAATTTGGTCCAAAGAAACATGGGGTCTAGAACCAATATTTCGATGAGTCACATTTTCACCGTATAAAAGTGTATACACCCTCATTAGCCAAATGGTTTACATAATCGGGTTGTAGAAATGTCGGTATAGGTCCACTTTTTGGTATTTTCCATATATTTTCATTTCAATTACCTGTCAGTATATTTCAAGTACCTGTCAGGCCGAACTTAACGCTTTTTCGCTTGTTAATTTTATATTTGATTTTTTATAGCCGTTCTAGAGGTCACAACTATAACCCGAACGTCGCGTAATTGTACATATAGAAGGAGATCATGTGAACAGAATGGCTCATTATCGGTCAATATTTTGTCGGTCAAATTTACCAAAAGATATATATCCAAATTTGCATATTGTGGCGTATATGTTCATGAATGGAAGACATGATCCGGAGAAGTTATCAGAGCACAAATGTTTGATGGTTGATTTTTTTAATCCTATAAAAAAGCTATTGATGCAAATGGAAGGATATGGAAGATACATAATTTTATTTTTACGACAGGTTTCCCCTTAGGCTGGAGTAATCTCGCCGGGGCCCACGGTTCGCAAGAGAAAAAAATGTTTGTGTGCGTGAAAAAAAAACTTAGCCTCGTTCGAAGTAGAGACCTGGAAAAGTGCTCCTGGTGGGGAATGTGCTGATATACTGAGAGTCAGAGACCTAGGTAAGTACTCTCACAATAGTTGGGATTCGGATTTTCCAAATAATTAGGGTTAATAGGGAAATATACTACGGGATACGCACGGATTCTACCGCAAGAGAAATCAATAGGTACTCAAGCAACGATACGAAAGGATAATACTTCAGGAGACCTTAATAAGTACTCAAGCAAGGGTACGAGCAAGAGACCTTAGTAAGTACTCAAGCAAGGATACCAAAGAGATTCTACTGCAGGAGACCTTAATAAGTACTCAAGCAAGGATACTGAAAGATTCCACTGCAAGAAACCTTAATAAGTACTCGAGCAAGGATACGAAAGCCCTCTACAGCAGGAGACCTTAATAAGTACACAAGCAAAGATATTGAAGGATTCTACTGCAAGCGACCTCAATAAGTACTCAAGCAATGAAAAGGAAGTATTCTACTGTAAGAGACCTAGATAAGTACCCGAGCAAGGATACGGAAGGATTCTACTGCAATATACGTAGATAAGTACTCGAACAAGGATACGCGAGGATTCTACTTAGGATTAAAGATTTCTTTGGAATATATATTTTGGATAATATATAGGACGGCTATAAAAATTGTTTTCAATGTGTAACTCACCTGTGCGGGATGTGTCTTCTTTTGTGTGTCTGGCACTGACTGTCCCTTTTCACTTGCTGATCTCCCTTTTATAGCAAGTCCTAACCACGTGTTCCAGCGTGGGATAGCGGGAACTTGTTTTGATCAACTTGTCACAACAACATTACCTGTGATCATCACTACCAGTGGCGGTGACGAATTGGTGTGAGAGAATAATGGCAACCCCTTGTATTTTGTTGTTTTATTTGAACCGAGGCAAAGGAGAGTGTTGGATTTTTAGAACAAGTTTTATTTATTAAGGAGTAGATGGAGAAGAAAATACATTGTGTGGGCAAAATTGAATGAAACGATTTTTGGTCGTCACACATTACACTGTTAGAACTGAAACGAATTTTGACGATTTAGGGAACAGTTCTTATTTCGAAAACTATAGAACGAATAATGTACCAATATGACAATTGCAGCCATATTTATGAGTATTGTTTATTATTTTTTCATTAGTATACAAATGTGGAAAATATCATATTATTTTTTATACCCTACACAACTATGTTGTCAGGGTATTATAGCTTTGTGCAGCCCCAAAAGTTTGTAACGCCGCGAAATATTGGTCCTAGACCCACCTTTAAGTATAGCGATCATCATATGGCGACTAGCTGTGTCGATCTAGACATGTGTGTCCGTCTTTCTGTCCGTCTGTCCATTATATTTTGTAAACACGATAGAGGCCACAGTTATGGACCAATCTTCACGAAATTTTGCATGTAGGATGGGTTCTTGCCAATGAAGACACCTATTGTTTTTGGGAAAGATCGGTTAATATTTAGGGGATGAAATGGACCAGATATTAAATTTTTTATCGGTTTTTCTGGTCGCTCCAGAGGCCGCAATAATGGCCCGAACATCGCGAGTTTTTAAATGGAGAAGGGGATCGGGTCAAAGAATAAGCATCCCTGTTTTGATAAGGATCGGTCAATATGTAGCGTGTCAAATGGCCCCTGACTTTTGTGTGAAAAATTACAAAATTTGTATTATATAGCGTATAGATTTACCCCTGAAGGACATAGACCCGAAAAGTTGTTGGTACATCCAAGGGCAGTGGTTGACCTTTAAATTGATACCAATTATATGGTCGTATGTACTCAGATAATTATATTGTGATGAAGTGGACCGAAAATGTAATTTTTTTGTGTTTTCTTTCGAGTCGATCTATAGGCTCCAATGGAAATAAAAAGATCACAACACAAGGGAACGCAATCTGGACAAGTAATTAGAAGGGCTGTACTGAACATTAGTAAAATTGTCGGCCTCTAGTTGGTCCAGATGGTTTAAATATCGCGAAATATTGCCCAAGCTCAGAATATAGATCCACAAAAAGTTAGTTTTTCGTGGAAGTTGTGTAGGATATCATATGGTCGGCCCCGTCCGACTATACTGCCCCGCTCACTGGTTTTAGATTATAATTTTCCAAAATATAAACAAATATTCGGTGAACCATTAATGAGTATATGTAATGTTTAGAATATAAATGAAGTCCCCTATAATATTGCAAATTTAAAATTTATTTAAATTAATATTACCCATTATATAAACCACATCCGAATATTATCTATAATAAGCAAATATTTTCATTTTTAGCCGCACTATATTAAATGGTCATTAATTAAAATTACTTAATCTACTTACCGTATGCTGCAAATGTGCGGTCACGTTTACAAAATGCAATGTTACCCCAGAGAGAGGGATATCACATTTAAATGTGATTTATTTAATTATTTATTTATCGTTTTGTACGAACGTACGTAGATGGTGGTGGATGTCGGAGTGTTTGTTTTGTAAAGTTTGAATTTATTTGTATTTAAAAGGCCACACAAACACATATATACAATATGTGTATATTCACATTTCAATTGGTTGTGGTTGTTATCGTTCGGTAGATTCCATGAATTTGTATTTGATTTAAGGTCGAGTACCATTGTTGTTGTTGATGATGCGTTGAAGGTAGTTTTCGGTTGGGGGCAAAAACGTCGAGGTGGAAGAAAAGAAGAAAAACATACATTGTTGTTTTATATTTGTCGTTTAACAACTTTTGCCACTTACAAAAGTGCTTATTTTGTAGTTTGGGTATATTTTTTGTTTTAAACTAGAAATCAACTACTAAAAGCGTTAGGTGAAAAAGTAGGCAACGGCCAATAATGCGTTTAAAACAGACACACACACACATATGCATATGCTGTTTGGTTGCAGGCAGGCAGTATAAATAATTCAAAAAACGAAATTAGCATTTGAATTGTTAAAATGTTCAATTGAATTACATATTGATTGATTGATTGATTAATTTGGTTTGACAGATGAATATAAGAGAAACAGAGAGCGAGCGAGAGAAAAATTTGTTTTTTTTTCTAATAAAATATTTTGCAAGCAGCATCTACTAAAACTACGGCATTCATTTATGCAAATCAAATGGATATTGATGATTCTGTTTTCAGTTTTTTTTAAATGGATAAAGTGCTTAGAATATTTAATAAATATTGATTGTGTTTTGATTTTTGGATAGCTTAATAGTAGTAGCAGTAGTTTAATAAAAACTATTTATAAAAAATATTGTTATGATGTGAATTTTTATTGTTATATGTTATTTCAAAAAAGTAGTTATTTGTGATTGACAATATTAATATTGAGCCAGAGCTATTACTCTTTATTATATTTGTAATTATAAGTTATAAATATAATTGTTAATGAAATATTAAAATTGTGTACTTTTTTATTCTTAATTTTTATACCCTACACAACTATGTTGTCAGGGTATTATAGCTTTGTGCAGCCCCAAGAGTTTGTAACGCCGCGAAATATGGGTTTTAGACTATCTCGACTAGCTGAGTCGATTTAGACATGTGTGTCCGTCCGTCCATCCATTATAATTTGTAAACACGATTATGGTCCAATCTTCATGAAATTTTGCATGTAGGATGGGTTCTGCCCAATGAAGACCCCTACTGTTTTTGTTAAAGATCGGTTAATATTTAGGGGATGAAATGGACCAAATACTTAATTTTTGTCGGTTTTTCTGAAATGGACCAAATACTTAATTTTTAGGGTTTTTCTGGCCGCTCCAGAGGCCGTAATTATGGTCCGAACATTGCGAAATTTTGCATGGAGAAGGGGGTCAGGCCCAAGAATAAGCATGGGTGTTTTGATAAAGATCGGTCAATATTTAGTAGGTCAAATGGACCCTGACTTTTGTGTGAAAAATTAAAAAATTTGTATTCTGGGGCGTATATATTTACTCCTGAAGGATATAGACGCCAGGGGTTGATAGCATATCCAAGAGGAGTGGTTGGCATTTAAATTGATACCAACTACATTTATGTATCTACTCGGATCTGGGAGTTACACTCAAATATTTACAGGTGCTTACGTATTCTAATATTATATAGTATCCCATTACCACATTAGAGGGTTGAAATATTGCGCTGATCGCTTTGAAACATTCCATGAAGTTCCAATTATGGTCAAGGACAACGCCTACAATTTTCAATGATGATAACATAATAATATTGGGATGAAATGGACCGAAAACTTAATTTTTTTTGTGTTATCGAGTCGAATATAATCCGAGCATCACAACACAAGCCACCGTCAAGGGAATCTGGATAAGTAATTAGAAGGGCTGTACTGAGTATTCGAAAATGTAAGGAAGAGGTGTTGTTGACCTCTAATCGGGCACATATCACGAAATATTACCCTGACTCGGAATAAACATTCGCAGAGAGTTAGAGTTCTGTGGTAGTTGTGTAGGGTATCGTATGGTCGGCCCCATCCGACTATACTGCTCCGCTCACTGGTTTATTCTTAATTTATATACCCTACAAAACTATGTTGTCAGGGCATTATAGCTTTGTGCAACCCCAAGAGTTTGTAACGCCGCGAAATTTTGGTTCTAGACCCACCACTAAGTACACCGATCGTCATATCTCGACTAGCTGAGTCGATCTAGACATGTGTGTCCGTCCGTCTGTCCATTATAATTTGTAAACACGATACCGGCCACAGTTATGGACAAATCTTCATGAAATTTTGCATGTAGGATGGGTTCTGCCCAATGAAGACCCCTATTGTTTTTGATAAAGATCGATTAATATTTAGGGGATGAAATGGACCAAATACTTAATTTTTGTCGGTTTTTCTGGCCGCTCTAGAGACCGTAATTATGGCCCGAATATCGAGAAATTTTACATGGAGAAGGGGGTCGGGCCAAAGAATAATCATTGCTGTTTTGATAAAGATCGGTCAATATTTAGCGGGTCAAATAAACCCTGACTTTTGTGTGAAAATTTACATTTCTATTCTGGGACTTATATATTTACTCCTGAAGGATATAGACCCGAGGAGGTTATACCATATCCAAGAGGAGTGGTTGGCCTTTAAATTAATACCAAATACAGTTATGTATCTACTCAGATCTGGGAGTTACACTCAAATATTTACAGGTGCTTACGTATTCAGATATTATTTACTAATCCATTACCATATTATAGGGCGGAAATATCGCGCTGATCGCTTTGAAATTTTCCATGAAGTTCCTGTTATGGTCAAGGACAACGTCTATAATTTTCGGTGATGATCAGATAATAGTATTGGGATGAAATGGATCGAAAACATAATTTTTAGTGTTTTTTCAAGTCGAATATAATCCGAACATCACAACACAATCCACCGTGAAGGGAATCTGGATAAGTAATTAGAAGGGCTGTTGACCTCTAATCGGTCAAGAGGGGGAAAATATCACGAAATATTACCTAGACTCGGAATAAACATTCGCAGAGAGTTAGAGTTCCGTGGTAGTTGTGTAGGGTATCGTATGGTCGGTCCTGTCCGACTATACTGCTCCGCTCACTGGTTTTTAAATACATACGACTGAAGAAAATTAAATATTTATGATTTTATTCATAATAAGACTTTCGGACCAAACAATTTGTTTTAATTTGAAGATGCAATCATCAAATCATGTATGAGAGTCCTAAGCAAACAACATTAGAATTGTGTGTTTTTTATTCCAATATATTTGACATTGATTATGTCAAGTGCTGGTGGATTTCACTTATTTCCAACAAGACAGTCTTATATTGAACAAATTGAAAGATTTCAATTTAATGCCAATAACAAATTGTCTTGTCAGTAATATCTGAACAGATATTTACATTTGAAGACTGACATGCCAAACAAATATTGTTTGATGAAGATTTCCCCTAAAGACAACTAGAATTATTCAGAATTTATTTGATTGATTTACCTTTAGGCTAAAAAAATATTCATGTAGTATGAAGGTATATTATATAACATTTTATTTGTATTAGTATATCATTGAATAGAGCATGTTATGCAAATGACATAACATCATCAACATCATCATCAGGTGGGATTAAAAGATGAATATGTTGTTATGTAAATTCAATATTCAATGGATATTAGAAATGTAGCAGAAGTCTTGTAATGCAAATATATTAGTATGAAATTATATTCAGTTTATGATGTGGGAAATATAAAGGAGGGAATAGAAGCCTACGTAGAAAGAAGCGGGAAATTCATAAACTTTTAGATTAGAATATCGACGAGTGAAATTTTAAAAACAAATATTTATTTGTACAAAAAATTTATTTCATACTGAAAGTAATGTATATAGCTCGCAGGATCATGTCATTATATAATTTTTTGTTATTTGTATGCGATTTGGAATTGATTGATATGTATTTATTATTTTATTAATCTGTACTGAATATCGCCTACTAATAGGTAAATGTGGCGTGTACGCAATAAATACATCAATAACGGGTTTATTACTCATTCGCACCCATACCACTGGCTATAAGTAATTTGTACAAACAAAAACAAAAAACAGTGAGCGGAGCAGTATAGTCGGACGGGGCCGACCATATGATACCCTACACAACTTCCACGAAAATATAACTTTCTGTCGTTCTATATTCTGAACTTGGGCAATATTTCGCGATTTTTGAACCATCTGGACCAACTAGAGTCCGACAATTATTACTAATGTTCAGTACATCCAGATTTCCTTCCCTTGTGCTGTGATCTTCTTATTACCATTAGAGCCTATAGATCGACTCGAAAAAACACAAAAAATTAAATTTTCGGTCCACTTCATCACAATATAATTATCTGATCGTCACCGAAAATTGTAGGCGTTATCCTTGACCATAACTGGAACTTCATGGAACATTTTAAAGCGTTCAGCGCTATATTTCCGCCCTCTAGTGTGCTAAAGGGTTATTAAATAATATCTGAATACATAAGCACCTGTAAATATTTAAGTGTAACTCCCACATCTGAGTACATACGACCATATAATTGGTATCAATTTAAAGTCCAACCACTGCCCTTGGATGTACCAAGAACTTTTCGGGTCTATGTCCTTCAGGGGTAAATCTATACGCTATAGAATACTAATTTTGTAATTAAAAAAAAAAAAAATGTCAGGGTCCATTTGACCCGCTAAATATTGACCGATCCTTATCAAAACAGGCATGCTCATTCTTTGGCCCGATTCCCTTCTCTATGTAAAAATGTAAAAATTCGCGATGATTGGATCATAATTGCGGCCTCTGGAGCGACCAGAAAAACGGACACAAATTAAGTATTTGGTCCATTTCATCCCCTAAATATTAACCGATCTTTACCAAAAACAATAGGGGCCTTCATTGGCCAGAACCCATCCTACATGCACAATTTTGTGAAGATTGGTCCATAACTGTGGCCTGTATCGTGTTTACAAAATATAATGGACAGACGGACGGACACACATGGGTAGATCGACTCAGCTAGTCGAGATATGACGATCGGTATACTTAAAGGTGGGTCTAGGACCAATATTTCGCGGCGTTACAAACTCTTGGGGCTGCACAAAGCTATAATACCCTGACAACATAGTTGTGTAGTGTATAAAAATTGAGTTTTATATCGTTCCATTATGTGAATTGCCTACTTATAAATGATAATTCCAATTTTTTTTAAGAGAATCGGCAATATATTCAAGTATTAGTGTAGGCTGGTATTAAATATATACGATTGGAGAAAATTAAATTCATTATTTCTATATGATTTATAGGACATTATTTAACATGCTTCGGAATGTCCAATTTGGGCCCAAATATGTATTTGTTGTATGATTTCTTGTCATTTTAAAGGTAACTTCATAACGCCTCTCTCATAGAAGTCCTGCTCTCTATTTGAAAAAAAAACTCTAGTTTTCGATTTTCACAATCCCTGCTAGATACCAATTTTTTGTCGTTAAAGAAATTATACAATTCAAGAAATATATAATAACCAACTCCGGACTATATGGCGGATGCATTAAAACTTCCCAACCAAGCTCCCGAAGTTTCTGGCGAGTCACTGTAGGCATGTGTGGCCTAGCATTGTCCTGGTGGAACACGACACATCTCCTGTTGGCCAATTCTGGTCGTTTCTGGTCAATAGCTATCTTCAAACGGTGCAGTTTTTGACAGTAGAAATCGGAATTTAGCTTTTGGCAATATGGAAGCAACTCATAATAAATAATCCCCTTTCCAGTCCTACCAAATGGATCTCCATCATTATCCGTTTAAAAAATGGGTTTATCTCATTTCGTTTGGCCAGAGTTTTGCAGATGGAAATTCTATCCAGGATTAAATATTAAGAGGAGTGGTTGACCTTTACCCATTACCCATTATATTGATGTATGCACCCGCATGCGAGTGTTATACTTAAAGTTTACCGGGGTCTATATATTCTTATTCTTGTATGTTTTCTAGTCACTCTAGACGCAGCAATTATAAGGCAAACATCACAAATTTTTCATGGGCAAGGTAATCTGACCAACTGATTCGAAAGGCTGTCATAATAATGAAGGTCAATAATATCAACTACAAAAAAACCTGAACCAACACACCAAAGCCTCATTAACAACATTTATTTGTCGAAGACTGATACAGGGATCCCTAAATTTTTTAACCGGATTTTCAGATATTAAACCATTTATGATTTAAGAAATATATTGGACCGAAATGGGTTTAGGGACTAATAGATCCGGTGATACGACAAATATGCACTCGGACTTGAGGTAGAAGCAAAATATGTTTAATAAAAATGTTCCTAATTCAATTGGACTGAAGACATGTCATGTGGAAAATATCCTGCAATCGCAACAAAAAAAAAAGAAATATATACAACTGTTTCTTCTTGAACATTAAACCTACCAGCAAATTCCTGTTGGGGATTAAAGACCGTGGTGAGTATATGAAAACCCCAGAAGGAAAAATTAAATATAGATCAAAGTTCGGATAATATATGGCGTACTCATTTTTTGTTGGCCACCGTATTATACATGAAGTGATAACTCAATATATTTAGTTGTAGCTTTGGTATGTATTTTGGAGGTTACATTTTTTCGAATGAGGAATTTATTTGTAGAAGATTTCGTCCTTCTACAATGCAATGTACTACAAGATGGTGCTCATAAGATTTTAGGTGAGGTCCTTAAAGAACAGAAATCGAAATTTTAACGTTTTGATTGTATTTTCTCAATTTTATGGGTATTATGTTTGTTTAAGCAAGAATTGCTATTTAAAATAGTTAAATAGTTAGCCTTTGATTTGAAAAGCAATAGCAGTTGAAATCTGTTCACTCCTCTTTATTACATCCTTGTAATAGCATCAGACTGACAGATTTCAACGGCCTTTGTTTACATTTTTGAGTTTGCGCCACCTTGAGGCATCTATATGTCAACAAGCATTGTTATGTATTACTTGAGTGCTCTCGTTGTAACCTACTGGCCACACATATTGTTGGAAACACCAAGGCTTTATTGTAAGCCACCGTACATATTGTTGTACCATATAGGTAATATCGTTACCAATAAATACTCGGCATTGGTCGAAACCCTTTACTAAAAACATATCGTGTTTTATTTCTATTTCTTTATTGCTCACGAGTACGCATTGGGCGTACTGGCTCTATTGGGAGAACCTCGATTGCACTGTACCTGCCAACCAACCAAAGTTCCTATAGTGCGGACTTAACAATGTTAGTGAAGTAAGAATAATTATATATATATATATATATATATATATAAATAGGTGTAGAAACCATAACTTTAGAAATAACTAAAATTATATAGCTCATCTGCTTGTTCGGTAAAGTTGCTTTAGTTTTGTCCAAACAAAAACATTGCATTTATGCTTTTGTCGATTGAAAAAAACAACAGTTGCTTTAGTTTTGGCCACCAGTGTAATTAGACCAAGTAATCCAAAAATGTCTAATTTCGAGAAAGAAAACAACATTCCTCAAAAAATTTGAGCTACTTCTAATTTGTCCTTCTGTGTTTTTTTTTTATTCTCACCATGACCTTTCATCCGCATAAGGAATATGCAAACCCCTCAAGATTTTATGGCACAGTATTATTATTAGCTTTGCACCTACACACCCATAAAATGAAAATAAGATGTTGTTTTCAAGGTACAAAGAGCTCCCCAATATTAGAATTTGATCTGAATAGTATTTGCACTAAAATTGTACTCTTTGCGACCTAACTGGTAAATATTAATTCAGTTAAGGGGACCCCCCCCCCCCATTTTCGGGGTCAACAATTTTTTTATATAATTCGAATCTACACTAATTAAAGAATGTCACTACAAATTTTCAAATGAAAATCTCAAGAACTCTTGAAGATATAGCCGATTTATTGTGTCAGCATCAAGTGACGGCTGAAGGGCTTCTCAAACTCTCAAACTCAAAAACTAATAACCCAATCGACTTCAAATTTTTACACGTTTCTCTGTGAGTGCATAGCTATCGTATGAACTAGGATAAAGACAATCGGTGAAGATCTTCCTTAAAAAATAGGCGATTTTCCAAAAATATTTTTTCAAAGGTCCACCATTTTGTTATTTTTGGAGCAAAGTCAATAATCCTAGTTCATACGAGAGCCAGACATGTACTCCTTCTAACACCGTTCCAATTTTTGGGATTCCGATGTTTCAGTGAGGAGTTATCATGCCCGCCATCAAAGATAAGGACTTTTCTTCAATTACAAAAAACAACAACAAAATAATAATAACAAAAATTTTTTGTAAATTATTTTTCTTCTATTTTAAATCTTCAATTATATATGTGTAAAGTTACAAACCTTAACAAGCATTGGTATTGATTTACCAGCCCTTTGAAAATCTTGAAAAATTAAAATCGAGAATGGGGGGGGGGTTCCCTTTAATGACTTTATGTTCGGGTTTTTAGGTTTAAAATAATTACATCAGTATTTTCTACTGTAATCTGACATGGAAGATTTTCTATTCTAGTTTTGCCCGATTACATCCAATAAAACCTTATGTTTGTATATTTAAATAAATTTGATATCTAAAGTGATTTTTCACCATCTAGTTCAATAGTGTTATTAAAACATTTATTTTTATTCCAGGTTCCCGTGTAATTGTTATTACTTGTGTCCAATGTTT
Source organism: Musca vetustissima (assembly GCF_032173495.1). Taxonomy (NCBI): domain Eukaryota; kingdom Metazoa; phylum Arthropoda; class Insecta; order Diptera; family Muscidae; genus Musca; species Musca vetustissima. The sequence goes on along the minus strand of NW_026885018.1, from coordinate 14,249 downwards.
CCTCATAATAATGATTCTGTAAACTTCACACCACTTTTAATGCTTCATCATTGACCCGATACAATGCCCACTTCTATGGTTTCATTTCGATACCATCCAGCAATGCATGCGGTATTACATTATCGATTGTGTCGCAATTGCCGCTTTATTGTTATTGATATAATATTCATTAATTTTAATCAGTTTTAATGAGTTTATGATAAAAATTAAATGTATTGTTTATCGTTGGGTATCGGACGAGGGAATATGTGGCGTATAAATAACAATGATATGTCCGTACATAACTCATACGCAACCAGGATCATTGTTGTGAAAAATTATGAACTGTGAAGGTCAATGGCGGCAAACAGTATAAAAATAAATTGATGTGGTTATTACTCCTTTGAATTATTGAGTTAATTCATTATAATGGAAATTAATATTTTATTATGGTTCAATGAAGAACGTCACTTTAATAAAGAGGCTTTAATTGTGGAACGGAAATTGGTTAAACTTGGAGGGCTTTTAAATGTATACAATGTAATCTAAAGGGAGTAGAGAGTACAAATCATGTTTTTTGTATCGTTACTATTTACAAAAACACACCTGAAAATTTGCCATCATGGCCAAAGACTTTAATGCGTATCATCCTTGTACGTGTTCGAAATCGAACAGGAATATAAAAAAGATATGTCTGATTTTTTTGTTATCCTTCACCAAACAATCGATGAATTGTGGTAGATGTTTGTATGACATGCATAAAAAAGGAAGAGGTACACACCACATCCTTTTTCATGTGCGGCATTCTTACATTCAAGGATGACTTTTACCTTGATTTTTTTCTTTTTATATTCTTTATAGTTCCACATGAGTTTTTTTTTTTTTTTTTTTTTGTTTTTTGTTTTTGGCGAGTAAAAGTGCTTGTTCATGTTCGTAATGTGGCTGCCGAATGACAGATTTGATAATAGTTTTTGGCGTGTCTTTTAAACTTTTAACATAAATTTTTATTTCATATCCTTGTTTTCTATTTGGGTTTCAATAAAATCATAATTTTTTTCTATTTCGCCTGGGAAAATAGTTTTCCGTTCACGTAATGCTTTTATGTTGTAGGTGTTGGTTTGCTTTTTTGAGTGTATTTCTAAAAAATCGATTTCTCGTCGATTCTCTTCCCTCAATGGCAAATGAACATAAAATGTTGTAGTTTTTTTTTTTGCATTGGGGAAATATTATTACAAAAAATGAAGGGAAATATATATGTGTAGGAATTATTGATGTACATTTGCAATGTAACATATGTGCACATGAATGGGAAATGACGAAACTATAGAGAAAAAATGTACAAAATGTATGCACTAGTGGATAATATTTATTTAATTCTTATTACACAATATAAAATATTTACTATAAACATCAGATAAAACCAATTTATTAGCGAAATTCCATACGGTAATTAAAATTTGTATTGGATTGTAGGATGGGAGGTGCCGTCATATGGTTCTATCCTTAAAAGTGTAACATTATTAAGAATTTGTTGATAGTGTGGTTGATTAAGAATTCAAAATATCGAAAATTGGAGGAACTGTTATATAGGAAATATCCTAAAAGGGTGACGTAGGGGCTGATAGATACCAAACAACGGCTCTGATTGGCTTTAAAATGGCAAAGATCAGGTTTATCTTGGTCCCTCTTTCATCTCAACACTGGACACTGACCTCCCCGCGATGGGGTAACTATTTTCATCATGCATTGAAATAGTGAGCTGATATGTGCCGCGAGTTCACATTGAGGCGTCGCGTTAGTTGCCCACACTCGGAAAACTCCTCTTACTATGAAAAAGCAACGAAAAAGAAAAACTATGGAAAGGGACTGGAGTAAGTAAATCAGATGAAACGAGACGTGAATTTGGCTGCGGATTTATGGTTAATAATATAATAAAATACCTCGTCTCCAGATTCACTTCAGTAGATAAGCGAATTGATATAATCCGTATAAAAGCGAAGTTCTTCTACATCAGTCTTATTTGCGGAGCCCATGCTCCGACGGAAGACACAGATGAACAGACTAAAAGCATTTTTTACAAGCGCCTAGAAGCTGCCCTGACCATGACCATTAAAATTCTGCTAGGAGATTTTAATGCAAAAATCGAAAATGAAAATATTTTTTGTCCCACTGTCGGAAAATTCTGCCACCATGAAAATACTTCCGACAAAGGCATGAGATTGATTGACTTCCCGGCAGCAAAAAACATGGTAATTAGCAGAACCAGATTCAAGCATTTCGATATATGCAAGACCACCTGGATTTCTCCTGATCAAGCAACGAGAAATCAAACTGACCATGTTGTGATAGACGGAAGGCATTCGTCCAGTGTTTTAGACGTTCGATCTATACTTGAGTGAATATCGATTCGGACCATTACCTTGTGTCAGCCAAGGTTCGCACCCGCCTAAATGTAGTAGCAAAGGTGTGATCTAATGTAACACGGAAACTCGACGTCGAAAAGCTGCAAACACAACAGGTAGCCGAGGCCAACTCCGCTCAACTTACCCAACTGCTTGACGAAAGCACTTCTTGTCCCGATGATAGTATAGAAGCACAATGGCAAAGAATTGCCCACTACCTACAAACTGCAGCAAAAGCAACACTTGGGTACCAAAAACCACCATCAAGAAACCCATGGTACGATCAGGAGTTTCGTATAGGGCAACCCTGCAGATAGTAGCAACACGTAATGCGATGGATAATTACCGAGAGAAAAGGAAAGAGGAGAAACGTATTTTCAGAACAAAGTATAAGAAAATTAAGCGGCTGAAAAACAATAAAGCAGCAGGCGCCGATGGGTTACCAGCCGATCGATTCAAGACAGGTGGTCAGATGCTGGTCAGGAGCATGCACCAGCTCATTTGTACAATTTAGCTAGAGGAATGCATGTCCAATGATTGTGCACAGAAAAGGAGACAAGACGATATGTTCCAACTATAGAGGAATAAGTCTCCTTTACATCGCATTCAGAGTGCTATCCAACGTGTTGTGTGAACGACTGAAGTCAATGGACAATGACATTGTCGGACATACCAAATCCACCATTGATCAGATTTTCACTCTGCGCAAGATCCTGGAAAAAATCCTCGAAAAACACATCGACACATACCACCTATTCGTCGACTATAAAGCCATGTCTGCGATTGACATTCCTGCAAAATTAATTCGGCTATGCAGGATGACTTTAACTGACATAAGATCAGCAGTTAAAGTCGAAAAGGACCTTTCGAAGCCCTTTAATACCGAACGAGGATTCATACAAGATGACAGTTCGTCGTGTAACCTTTTTAACATCCTGGAAAAGATGTTAAAAACAGAGTGCTATCCAACGAACAGAAATGGCACTCTGTACACCAAACAGCACATGTTAATCGCCTACGCCGATGCCATCGACATAATGAGTCGAACATTGAGAGCAGTAATGGCCACCTTTGAACAAATTGAGAAGGAGTCTGCCAAAGTGGGTCTGGCAGTAAACGGCGAGAAAACCAAGCTGATGGTATCAACGCGCAAGACGTCCAGTAGACTCGGACCAACTGTGGAATTTGATAACTACAGCTTCGAGGTAGTTAAATATTTTATATACCATGGTACCGCCATAAATAAAACTAATGACATCAGTTTTGAAATTCAGAGAAGGATAGTGTTGGCCAATAGATGTTACTATGGTCTGAGTAAGCAACTTAAAAGCAAGGCCACCCGCCAGACCAAACTCACACTCTACAAGACGCTGGCAAATGAGGTAGCTCTTGGAGTGTTTGAGAGAAAAAATCTCCGGAAGATCTATGGGTCGATTAGCGTCGATGGTGAAAATCGCCGTCGAATGAACCATGAGCTATACCATCTTTTCTCGGACATTGACATAGTCAGACGGATCGAGCTGCTGTGACTATGGTGGCTAAGTCATCTTGTGAGAATGGGTGACTCGCTTTTTGATGATTAACGCAGAAGAGGACGCACCTGAAAATCTTTTTTTAAACTCGACTTATGGAACAACCGTCCTGTCGCAAGCCAGATCTGTAAGTAAGATGCAAAATCAATGCTCATTGGCGTTTTGGTGAGTTAAAAAGGTGTTGTTTTAAGGGGACCCCTCATTCTCGGTTTCAAAAGATTGTTTTTTTTTATTTGTATACAATATGAACCTACGACTTCTCAAGAATATCTCAATAAATTTTCAAGTAAAAATCCGCCATTTTCCTAATTTCCCTTATGACATGTGTGAGTGCTCGCATTGTCGTGTTCTGAAGTTCGTTTTCTTCGAAAACTTCAGTCAATCAAATTGTGGTGTACCGCTCAAAATTAACCGCACTACTTTATTCGACGGGACAGTCGCCATTCTTCCCGAAAAAATAGGCACTCATTTCTATCTACGAACATGGTCGTTTACTGTTCTATTGAGACTCATACTCATAAACCCTAAATTTATCACCTGTGACGGTCCTTTCACCAAATGTTTTCAAATTTCATTGCACCAGTAAAAAAGCTTCAATGTTCTTCAAGCGCTTTGAATGGAGCATCTGCCTCGATTCATTCCTTGAACCAATTTTTCACCGGCCTATAGGACCATAAAGTAATCAATGCCCTCTGCGTTGACATTCGCGGAAAACTGTTCCTATAAAGCAGCAATAACTAATTGTATAACCTGTTTTCTTTTAGATGCAAATGCTTTTTTTTCGTTTTATCTTATTTCAATATGATATGCGACGAGGCCCTACCATAATTTCATTCGGACGATTATAAAAAGTACCTTCAAAGGAGAGAGTTCGAAAATTTCCGAAATTTTCTCCGTACAAACAAAATTATCGAAATTTTAATATCAGATGTTGTTGTGGCGAAAATGTTGATAGCATTTCAGATAAATCAGATAGATATATAACATAGTGTGTCTAAATAATTTGCAATGTGAAAATTTCACACGATGTGATTATCTTTTTAATGAATCAATGAAAGTTGAAATATTTTCGTATGTTTACATGTCATGCTCTTGAGAATACATTCCAAATAATTAAGAGAGACAGATGAGTAGAGAATTCAAATCCAAAATATTTCAAGTTAAAAAGAAATATCTAAGACTTTGTTTTTTGTTGCTACAAGATGCAATTGCGTTACAGACATATCAATGTTGTGGGTGTGTGTGAGAATGAAAAAAATATTATTTATTAATTAAATTAGAGCTGAATGAAATAAAGAAAAAAGTTATAGCAAAGTTCTCTATCAGAACTAATTTGGCAATAACATTTCTATGGGCACTTGTTAGAAAAAAGAGTGCGTGTGCGAAATTTATTTATTTTGTTTTTTTTTAGATAAGCAAGACAAGAATGAAAATCTAATTGAATCAATTATTAATCACAAGTAAAACTAGAAGAAAGAATAATAAAGTTGTATGTTATTGGCATTTTTGCAAATTCATATCTAATTAAATTTGTCTCTAATTAAGTGACAAAAGTGAATGTAATTGGTAGAGACGTCATAGCAAGAATAAGAAGACGAACAAATAAATAAACGTAAATGCAATTAAATTTTAGCAAAATTCTCGAACACACTTACCCCAATTCGTCCCAAGAGTAATGCATCCATTTCCCCGCCATTGGCTGAGACCGGCACCGTTGTTATCACCGATACCGTGGGCTCCTGGTGAACACTCAGATCGACAGACATTTTGATAGTTTTATGTCGGTTTTTTATTAATTCGAGGACTTCTCGATGTAAATAGTTTGGTTCAAAAAAGTTTATAGCTGTGGTTTATGTATGAAACAGGGTATTCACAGATATTTTCCTTTTTGTGAATAATGTTTTTTTTTCTGGGTACAAAAATAGTTTAGTTGCTAATTTTTTGTAGTTGTGAAGTATTTTGTGTTTTAATTGTGTTGCCACTTTTTTCTAGTCCATAAGTTTTATTTTGTTTTTTGGGTTTTATCAAATTTTCTTTTAGCTAGTGATTGATATTTTCTTCTTGTATTTTGGGTTGGTTGTGGTTTCAGTTAGAAAAAAAAAAAATAAAACCTTTTTGTCAGGATATGTTTTATTGTGCTAAGTTGACTTGGAAGTTGTTTGGTTGTTGTTGAATTTTTTATTTTATTTTTTTTAGTTATAAAATAGCTTGGGATTATTGTTGTTGTTTGTTTTTATAAAAAATATATATTTTGTAGTCAATATTTTGGTGTCTTTGTTTCATAAAAAAATATTTTGTTTTCCTTTTCATTGGATTTTTCTTAAAATTTCAGATTAAAGCTGCAAAAGAGAGATGTTTGTTGTTATATGAAATTATGGTACAATTCTCCCTGTGGCATTATGTCAATAAGTTGTATGAGTTACTGGGAGTATTCATAGCTTGATTTATTTTTTTAATTCGAAGTAGATTGGATTTCGATGAAATAAAAATATATATGCATATGTCCTAAAGGAGTTCCTTGACCCCTTCTTTGGTATCATTGGTGCTCAGATGAAAAAATTTTGACGTAATTCTTGATAAATTTCGAAACTACAGTCTTCACTGACTTAACCCCCGGCGAACCACGCGATATTTTTCCTGACTATTTTCAACAACAAACAAATAAAAAAGTAAATCGGTGTTGCCGACAGATATATACCCACAGTTTCTGGTTCGCGGAGCTCTTCAGAATTACACACAGATTTATATATAAAATATGTACACATTTTATCAAAGATGTTTCGTATTTTATGTTGATCAAATCGGTTATTAAATTCGCCCTATATGCCTGAGGAGCCGCTGAAGCAACGGCGAAATGCGTCGCATAATGGTGGGTACGTAGGTTCTTCTCTTGACTTTCCTTTTCATTGCAAAACATAGATCATAAGTTCGACTCGAAAGAGTATAAATAACTCACCTAAAAATTAGTTTATAAAATATTTACCTTTTGTGGAGTTCAGATAATAAATAGGTTTTGCAACGTTTGGTTCAAATCGAATATTCCGTTCGCATAACATTATAAAAATTTGTCAATTTTGTGGGGGAGGTAACAGAATGATTATTCTCCATCATCGAACTTAAACTAAGTTTGATAGAAATATTACAATGGGCAACGATTGAATGAAATCGGTTACTCCCTTCGAGAGTTATCGTGCACCCTGCCGGTCAGACAGATGGACATTTGAAAATCGACTCAAAATTATCTGAAATGGATTTGGTACAAACATGGGGTCTAAAACCAATATGAGGCAAAGTTTAGTCATAAGACTGAGGGTATAAAAACGTGGAATACTTGAGTCATTTCCCTACAACTCGAAAATGGCACCCAATAAATTATTTGTATTCCGCAAGAAAAGAGAAGAGTTATGAAAATTTCAAAGCCCTATGTTCTGGAAGTGTCTCTGTCGGTGTGGATAAAGTGCTTCAAAACTAAGTTTGAGCACATGAAAAAGTCATGAGGTCCATTTAGATAAGTAATTCTGGAGAATACATTGGAAAAAAAATACCCTCCTCCACCCTACCTCTGAATGTTAATCGTAGGATCCATAAAGTAATTTTATTGGTCCGAATGGAATTTTATGTGGATTTTGCATTTTCGCCTGTCTGACATCACGACAGAGCTGGAAATATTTAAGATGTAGATGAGATATATTGTTAGCACTCTCGGATGATTGGTCTAGCCCCATTATTCGGTTCTTCTGGAACGAACCTTTAGTGGTAAGGGTAGTAGATTCAGGTTTTGAAAGTTCAGCTTAATTTTAAATTTTTTAGCCCCGTTCTTCAATCTCAGCGTATTTCTTCAGAAATACCAGAACGTGCTAGTAGACAATTTTCGATGGCATGTAATAACCTTCGTATGGAGACAATATGAAGGGCATGGCCGATTCCACTTTGCAGCCAATATAATAAAAGTTTATAGGAATATAATTTAGGTGTTCCCTAAATCCCCTGAGTCATATTTTTGAACGATTTACTACGCTATATTTGGATTGGTATCACGAGTTTTGATCTACGTAGGTAATAACTTCAAAAAATTATAAAAATTATGTATAGGGGAGAGGGGGGCACCTTTGAACACTTTTTGCTTTCAAGCCTTATAAAATTTTTTATTTTATAATTTTTGGTTTCTTATAAATTTTAACTAATAGGTACATATGTAACCTTCAAAATGAATATACATATGACACACTATAAGCATGATAAATATATTTTATTACTGTTTTAATGAACGAACTCAAAGTGTTCAAAACTGCCCCCCAGGGGGGCAGCTTTGAACAGCGGTTGACATTTGTGAACGACATGGTTTTTTACAGTGTTTATGTTTAAATATGTATGTATTTTATTAATACATATCAGAAATGCATTAATTCATTAAAAAATATATAAATATATAAAATATGATCTAATTTAAAAAAATTAGATCAAAAGTTATTAAAACATAAAATGACATAAAAACCAAAATTAATATGGTGAAAAATACAGTTAATTTCGTAGTCTTATTATCCCATTTGAAATTTTGAGAAACCGAAGCCAAAAGTTAAAAACTCCGCTTTTTACTCGAATTTAAAGGGCATGTTCAAAGGTGCCCCACCCATGGCATTTTACGGAAATTTAAAATAACTTTTTTTGTAATAAATATATATGAAAGAAATTACATTAGTTATGTTTGAAATGATTGTTGGAATGCAAAAAATTTGTTTGACGAAAGAAAACTATCACAGAATTCTTCCTGCGCCCTTACAACCAAATGAATAAAAGTTTACAATGACACTGAGAAAACATGGTCACCCATGCACAATTTTTCGACAACTGAAAAAGCAAGCCAAAGTGGTTTACGCATATAGAGAACAAGATTGCAATATACAAAAATGTGGTTGCGGGTCGGAAAAATATTAAACCAAGATTTTATGAGCGCTGTTCAAAGGTGCCCCACGTTCAAAGGTGCCCCCCTCTCCCCTATATATATATATGGGAAATATTTATAATTTATAAGAACGATTTCTCAAAACTTGATAAAAAAAAAATATCTCCATTATTATAAATTTTACAACATTCTTAATCAAAAGAAAAGGTACACTGTACCCGATTATTGATGAGATTACAAAGTTCGAATCGGCCGAATTTAACGAAATTTTTATATACAACTATGTTATCAGGGTATTACATCTTTGTGCAGCCCCAAGAGTTTGTAAGGCCGGAGATATTTAAGGTGGAAGTCCTAGACCCACCTCCACCATATCTCGACTAGCTGAGTCGATCTAGACGTGTATGAGTGCCCGTTCTATGTCCACTATAATTTGTAAACACGATTGTTTACAAACCAATAGTCACGAAATTTTGCATGTAGGACGGATTTTGTTTTTGGTAATGATTAACTGGTTAATATTTTTTTAGTGGCTATAGGGTGACCCGAACATCACTATATTTCAAATGGGGAAGGGAATCTGGTCAAAGAATATGTGTATAAGTTTGATATGTTCTAACACCACTTCCTGAGCTGGATCAATCACGGATGCTGATTGGCATTACTGGCATCTCCCCTACACATTCCCTCTGCGGATACCGTAGGGCGCGGATGACCTACCAGCGGGGGAAGTAGTTGTTTTGCTCTCCTTGCTATTTTCACTCATTGGAATATGTATATGTATTAGTAGAAATAGACAAGCGATCCTCTGCGATCACAAGAACTCTCACTTCACTTGTCTTGTAGTTATCGAAGAGTCAACTTGCTAACCAACCTTCTTATCGAATTAACGTCTACGCGTTAGTACTAATAGGCCTCTGACACCACCACACCAAATTACATAAGGTAATTTATTTGTTTGTTTACGAAAAGAAGAAGCACCAATAAAACTAATGAATTAGAATATTAACTAATAACTCTTTTGGTTTTATTTCTTGTAATTTCTTCTCTTTTCTGCATTTACACCACACGCGCGTATCACCATTGACTGCCTGGGAGCTCTCATTGTTGTTTCATCCCGCTCCCTCGAGTTAATTATTTGATCACCCCCTCCACCACACGGCGAGGAGTAGAGCAAGTCCCTCGTCTAAACAATAAGCATCACTGTTTTTATGAAGAAGGTCAATATTTATGTGAAAAATCCTTTTATGTGAAAAATCTTAAATTTTGCATTCTATGGAGGAGATAGATTCGAGTTATTTAAGTTATTTATTAAGTTATTTAAGAGAAGAGTTGTTGACCTTTAAAAATGGTCGGTCAATATTTAGAGGGTCAACTGAACCATGTCTTTTGTGTGTATACTGCTCCGCGCACTGGTATTTATATAGTGATTATTCTAAGAAATTATTAATTATTTTGATTTAAACATACAACTTTCTTTATCCCTTTGTTGCATTCAATTAAAATAAATTTCAAATTAGTTATTCAAGAACTCGTATACAGAGATCTCCCAGTGGGCTTCATTTACCTTTATTCACTAATTAATTACCGTGTAATGTAATTAAACAAATTACACTTCAATTTGTTGTTGTATTTGGCATTCCTTTGAAATACATTTGGGATTTCATTCGGGTAATTACATCAATTAGCGTGCACACCCATAAAACAACAACGACTAGATGACTTGTTTTCCAATTTAACAGTTACAAAGGAAACATAACATAACAAGTTGAAGGCTACTAGACAGGAGGAGGATGAGGTAGCAATGGCCGCTGACAAATGCACACCCTAGATGTTCAAATATGGAAGGGTGTAAAAGAAATATATTTTGAAATTTTGGTTTAGTTATGAAATACAATATCAACAAAATTAAAACTATAGGTTGTTTCAAATATTAAATTTTAGTAAATTTACATTGTACTGAATTTCGTTAACCCAGAAGATTTAAATTACCAATTCCATTGTATATATTTCAATTAAATCCTCATACAGAAGGTTAAACGGCTACAAAAATTTAACATTAACAGAAACATTTTTTGTCTTTAAATGTATGTGAATATATGTACCATTTTTACAACTTTCTCCTACACCTAACCCTTAATATGATCGGAATTCGATACAGAGATTTCCACCATCCATTCACATGATGCTTTATACGATATATCCAATTTAAGTGATTTAAGTATTAATATTTCATACACTAAGCTACAACTAAAAGAATGCCAAAACTAATTTTTTAGAACAAAAAACAACTAAAACCAAATCGAAAACAATCATAAGGACACTGAAGGACGTACGACCATCAAAAGAAAAGAACAAAGAAAATTCAATTTCCAACAAAGTCTTCAGCAACGTTTCTACATCAACAACGACAAAAAAAAAGTGGAACAACATTTATCCGGAATATAAACAACATCATCAGAGGGGTTCATGGTCATTTGGAGATAGGAAAAACAAAAGAAAGACGACTGAAGATTGAAAACAAATGACAAGTGACCAATTTTCTTTAAGTCGTCAACGTTCAACTTCAACTGTGAAATTCTACTTGACATAATCTGCTCGAGCAGTGACTTATTTTCGGACACTCTTCAGTTGTTTTCATTGACCTTAGTTTCAGTTAGTCATTGCAATGTTGTTGTTGTTTTTTTTTACTTGTTTTTTGTCTACATTATCCTTTTGAAGTATACTCTAGAGAAATTTTGGAAATATTTGTCATAATCCTTGTTATTAGGACAATAACTATAGCATGAACATATGGATATGAAACTGTAGAAGAAATGGGAATAGGGGACTGTTCACCACTGGGAATTTAAAATATGTTGAAACATTAGTTGAAATTGTATTTCAAATTTTAAATTTAATTTTTTATATCAGCCTTATAGATAATGCGTCTATATCCACAACCTCAAAAATTTGCCTCATCGAAATTTGAATTTTTGATCTAATGTTTTTTTTTGGACCAAATATCTCTAAGACAATTTGGAGTTTTTCCGGCGGTTTGGCTGGCTGGCCGGTGCCGACGATAACTCTTGTAAACAATTTTCTGTACATTTTCATAATATTCCTTTCAAACCCAGATCAATTCCTAGGATATGGAATATCGAATCATTGCTTCACAAAATGTTAGAATATTGAAAATTTCGTAATAAATTAATGGGGTGACCGAATTTATTTGAACTTTGCACATCGTAATATCATTACCGAACCTAGTTAAACTTATGCTATGCTATGCTTTGATAAAAAAGGATTAATGAATCTTGTGTGGGGTAACCGACTATAACATTTATTCTAACCCTAGATTTAGTGCATTAATGCAACAACTCGAAATATTTATCGGAAGTCTCATAGCGTAAATGTATCTTCCTGAAGAGAATTAAATGTCGCTTATCCATTTTATGTCACTTTATCCATGTCCGCCTGTCTATTAAAATCACGATAGATCTCACAATATTTAATATTTAGACCTTTGAAATGGCGCACATCCATTAAAAATCGGGCCACATTTTTTTATAACTTCCCTACAGGTTACCTTAGCCCTTCATATTCTGTATTTTGTGTTATTTTTCAACGTAATAAAGCGTAATTTGGTATTTTTAGATCTCATTGGGTAGAAAAACTTCATATCAAAGTTTATATATATATTAGTCCACATCATCGGTATTTTGGGATTTACGCACATTTTTCAAAAAAATTGAGAATAATTTTAAATTTTGGACTGGATTGTATATAAAACATTCATATCAAAAATTATTAATATTGGCCCATGTTTCAAGGTTGTAGGGTTTCCATTGGGTAGATAATCTTCCTATCAAAAATTTATGAAAATTGTCATAAAATCCTTACCAAAAATTATCACATTTTAGGGTAGACTCCATATAACAACACCTCCCAATATTTCCATATTTGGGAGAGTTTGGCACGTATTTAACCAAACTAAGTGATATTTTATATTTTATACTAGCATATGCCCGCTACTTCGTTAGGGAATGTGGAAATTATTATAGCATATAAAATATATGTTTCACCGAAAACTACGTACGTCAATTTGTACCAAATATAGTGCCCTTCGGTACACATAAGAACGGATATCTAAAACTGCCAGCACATTTCAATTGTACACTCCAACAGTAATATATATTCCACATTTAAAGGATGTCATCTCTAACGCTTTTCCTAAATCGAAAATATATCAAATTTAGTACCATTTAGTACACATAAGTACAAATTTCCAAAACTACATCTATGATTAGACCTCAATCCTACACTCCAACATTGATTTTAATTCCAAATTAAAGTGTTCCAGCTTTATCGTTTAACCCAAATCTAAATTGTACATAATATAGTTCAATTTATTACACATAAGCACACATTTCAAAACTTTATTATTACCCTACCTTCACCTTCACCCCAATAGTGATTATAAATCCAAATTTCAGCATTCCTACCTTCTTATATAGACCATACTTCTCAACTTTAATTCGCATTCCAAATTTCAAGTATTTAGCTCTATAAATTCACATGCTACGAAATTGTTTCCACACTCCATCAGTAACCCTCATTCTAAGTTCCAGACTTTTAGTACTTTTCCTTCCGTTTTAGTACGAATATCCAAGAAACCAGCATTATCTGACACCTTTGGACCAAGAGTAACTCTCAACCCAAATTTCAAGATTCTAGCTTTAGCCGTTTCGTCTGGGCGTTGATGAATCGGTAAATCAGTCATTCAGTCATTAATATTATCATTTTCATAATTTTTAACCGAGTATCTGTAAACAGCTATTTGCATATCCAAGCTATTTGCATATCCAAGTATTTGCATATCCCACATACAAAGATCACGAGTGATTTTCAGTATCCTCAACGTCCTTAGGAATTCTCCAACCACATTGTCAGTAATTGGGTATATCATGTTCTTCTCGTATCATAGTCCCCATATAAAATATACAGATCGATTTAAGATATTTCGAAAGTCAATCTCAATGTAAAGGGTCTGCCCGAACGAACTTAATGATTTTTTTATACTCTTAACCATATAATGGAGGGTACATTAATTTTGTTTTCCGTTTGTAACTCATCGAAATAACCATTTCCGACCGTATAAAGCATATATTCTTGATCAGCGTAAAATTCTATGATGATTTAGCCATGTCCGTCTGTCTGTTGTAATCACCGTAGCGTCTAAACGTCTTTTGTCTGCAGGCAGGTCAAGTTCGAAGATGGGCTATATCGGTCCACGTTTAGGCATAGCTCCCATACCCCCCAATTTTCGGTAGTTTGGTTTTTCAACCGAATTCACTGAAATTTGGGACAGTGGGTTCTTATTCGTATTTGATGTATATAATGGTTTACATAAATCGGTTTGTAGAATTGTCGGTACAGGTCAAGTTTTTGGTA
>NW_026885017.1:0-62703 GCF_032173495.1 Musca vetustissima | reverse complement strand
TTCGTCCTTTAGCCAAGTCAAATTTCATTCAATTTGTATCATAAATGCGACCTGTAGTTTGCTCACAAAAATACATGGACGGACGGACATGCAGAAGTTTTGTTTCTACTTAGGGGAAAAATTCTGAAGAATTTTCTAATCCCCCAGTGAAACTTTTTTTTTTTTGTCTTTGGAAATTCAATTAGAAAAACGAACGACACAAATTATTGCAATTGAAAATGCAATGAAATTCTATGACAGCAAATCTTTGCCCTGAAAATTTTAACAAAAGGAATTACGGCATGACAAAGGGATTAGAATAAAATGTGAACGATAAAAGGCAATTTATGTCAGGAGATAGCAATTGACTTTGGAATGACTGTCTGTCGGTCTGTACGTCTAATGTCTGGATTACAGACTAACCGTAAAAATGATACAATCACAGCTACACAAGTTTTCTGACACAGGGATTAAAATTTAAAAAAACAACAGTAAGGAAAGTAGTAAAGTCGGACGGGGCCGACTATATGATATCCTTCACCACTATGGGTATATTAAACAGGACTATTAACATGAAATTGGATGAAATATAATATGTTATATTTATCTAAATGTGACTCTACCTAGATCTGTCCATAAAGAATGTAAATCGACTTGAAACAAATATAAATAGGTCATCCGTTGGGCTATGCCTGTACTTCTAGAAAACGCAACTACGTAATTCTATGCTCAATTTTGTACGTTGTGCAAAATTTGATGTCAATCTGACTAACACGAGGAGTTTGATGCCCAATTTACTTGAAATCGGGCGAAAATATATATGGAAGCTCTATCCAAATATTAAGCGATTTCAAACACACTTGTCACTGGTGCGTAAATTACTTAAAATCAATCTATAAGGCAGACATCACTCTAGGCTCAATTCAGTACGTTATGCCAAATTTCGTGCAAATCGAAGGATATATAAGGACTTTGGGGCACCATTTACATGAAATCGGACGAAACTATATATGGGAGCTATATCTAAATCTGGACCGATTTTCACGAAACTTGGCATCTGGTAAATTTTGAAATAATTCGGGTTACCGATATTTCATTCTTGTCTTTACTCTTGTAATGAAATTGTTAACTTTCCATACCACTGTCCAAAATTTGCCAAAAGATGTCCCTATCGCTTCAATGTGATAAGGCATGCAGGTCGTAAGATTCAATTCATACATTAAATTAAAAATCAAATCAAAATATATATTCGATAATTTTATGTTCTGCCAGAATTTGTGAGAAATTTATGAATAGCATTTCGTAACATTTCAATTTGCATATTTTACAATTCAAGCGATAAATGCAAATGAAAATAAATACGAATTCCGTTCGTTCGTTCGTTCGTTCGCTCTGTGTCGCCCTCTCTATCTCTCGGAAATATCGTAATGAATATTTATGTGGCCCGGTCGGTCAGTCGCATAGATTTGAGGTGTCAGTAAAGGAAATGAATTGCAATTAATTTTATTTTATTTTTATTATTATTTTAACAATGACAATAAAATGTTTTGCAAATTGACAATCAATTAGGTCGGTGTGCAAGTGTAAAGGGTGCGTGTGAGAACTCGGATTGAAATTTGTAAATTTATCAGTATGAGAGATTTTTTAAAAGGATTTTTTTAACCTATTTCTATATACTTACTTACTTAGCTGGTTTGTTACAGAAATGTTGTTCCATAAGACGAGATTAAAAAAGATTTCTTTCCATCTGATTTGTGGCCTTCCCCTTCTACGGGAGCCATCAGTAGGCTCGATTTTATATGCCTACTGCAGCTCAATACGACTGACTATGTCGATGTTCGCGTATAAATTGTAAAGCTCGTGGTTCATTCGACGCCGATATTCACCGTCGACGCAGATCGGCCCGTAGACCTTTCTGAGAAGTTTTCTTTCAAACACCCCATGAGCTGCCTCATCTGCTTGCGCATGCTGTAGCATGGGGACTTGCGTGCAAATTTGGCGTGGCGGGAGGTGGCCTTGATTCTAAACTGCTTACTTAAACCATAGTTGGCCATCACAATTCTTCTCCGAATTTCAAAACTGATGTTATTAGTTTTTTTTATGGCGGTGCCATGGTATATAAAAACCTTAACTACCTCGAAGCTGTAGTTCTCAAGTTCCTCAGTTGGTCCGAATCTACTGGACTTCTTGCACGTTGATACCATCAGCTTGGTCTTCTCGCCGTTTACCACCAGACCCACTTTGGCAGATTCCTTCTCAATTTGTTGGCAGTTACCGCACGCAATGTTCGACCCATTATATCGATTTCATCGGCGTAGGCGAGTAACATGTGTTGTTTGGTGTACAGAATGCTATTTCTGTTCACCTGTGCGTCTCGTAGGACCTCTTCCAGCAGGATTTTAAAAAGGTCACACGACAAACTGTCACCTTATCTGAATCCTCGTTCGGTATTGCAGGGCTGCGAAAGGTAATTTCCTACTTTAACTGCTGACATTGTGCGACTTAAAGTTATCCTGCATAGCCGTATTTATTTTGCAAGAATTCCAAATGCAGACATGCCTTTAAACACCTCTGAACGGATAGGGCTGTCAAATGCGGCTTTATAGTCGACGAATTGGTGGTATGTGTCAATGTGTTTTTCGTGGTCTTTTCCAGGATTTGGCGCAGAGTGAAAATCTGGTCAATGGTGGATTTGCCAGGTCTGCAGCCGCATTGGTATGGTCCAATAATGTATTGGCTTCAATCGTTCACACAGCACACTGGATAGCACTGTATACGCGATGGGAAGGAGACTTATTCCTCTATAGTTGGCACATATCGCCATGTCTACTTTTTTGTGCACGGGGCACAGGATGCTGATAAAATTTCGGGACTTCATTCGTCATGCAGGTGGGTAAGTTGAGCGGAGTAGGCCTCGGCTACCTGTTGTGTTTGCAGCTTTTCGACGTCGAGTTTCCGTGTTGTGTTAGATCGCACCTTTGCTGCTACATTAAGACGGGTGCGTACCTTGGCTGCCACAAGGTAATGGTCCGAATCGATATTCGCTCCTCGGATCGATCGGACGTCTAAAACACTGGATGAATGCCTTCCGTCTATCACAACATGGTCAATTTGATTTCTTGTTGCTTGATCAGGAGAAATTCAGGTGGCCTTATGTATATCGAGATGCTTGAATCTGGTGCTGCTAACTACCATGTTTTTTGCTACCGGGAAGTCAATCAACCTCATGGCGTTGTCGGATGTTTCTTCATGAAGGCTTAATTTTCCGACGGTGGGGCCAAAGATATTTTCCCTTCCGATTTTTACATTACATTTTCCTAGCATAATTTTAATGTCATGGCCAGGGCAAATATGTCCTTGGTATGCTCATCTTTGTCTTCGGTCGGAGCATGGGCGCAAATAAGACTAATGTAGAAGAACTTCGCTTTTATGCGGATTATAGCAATTCGCCCATCTATTGGAGTGGAATCTGGAGACGAGGTCTTTTATTCTCCTGTTAACTATAAATCCGCAGCCAAATTCATGTCTCGTTTCATGGCAGCTACAATACAGTGCGTAATTGTCTGATTTAGACATCGCGGGAGTTCAGTGTCCACAATTGAGATAAAAGAGGGACAATGGTAAGCTTGGACTTCGTCATGTTAAAGCAAATCAGAGCCGTTGCTTGGTACATGTCATCCCCTACGCCACTCCCTATTTTTATATAAAAATATATAAAACAAATGTTTTTTTTTAGCCGACCCACATGCGTAATTTTTGAGATTACCCTGAGACGTGGAATTTCTTAAAAAATAGGCTTCGATTTTTTAAAAATTGTTTTTCAAAATTATCCACAGTCGTGGATTTTTTAAAAATATTTTTTGGGACTACACTTAGGCCTGGATTTATTAAAAAATAGTTTTCATTAAATATTTATTCATTTTAAACACCTTAAAAACTATTTACAGAAACCTGCTTCTAATTTCAATCTACCTACCGTCCACACCTATACCAATTAGTTTCAAATTTATCTCACAAACAAGCAAAGTCTATTTGCCTTTAGGGGGCTTCCTGAAGAAGATTTTTCGTTAGTGCCGAAACTTTATCATCTCCTTTTTCGATACAAACAAACAAACAAACAAAACTATTAATAAGACTTCGGTTCGGTCGTCTTCTAAGAACTAAATAAACAGCCAAAACTCTTGTCTTGTCAAGTATCTGAACTCCTCACCGAACACCGAGCAGAAGAGGGCAATAAACGTTAAGAAAATTTTGTATCTAAATTTTTGGGGGGAAAGTTGTGTGTGATGGTTGGTGGTGGAGGGTACTCGGAGGTGTGGGTAAGCGATAAAAGTCTAAATAGTTTAAGCAAAATGGTGTTTATTGAATTTAATTGGCTTTTTGGAAGAAAGGTAGCAAAACTATTTGCCAAATTGCAACAGGAAGGAGATGAAGAAGAAGATAAGAAACAAACAATTTTGAAAATGTATTGGGGGCAAGCATTTGTTGGAGAGATTGAAACGAGGTGGGGATAAGAAATAAGAGAAGAAGGCATTTTTAAAAGGAAGATTTTCCATAAACAAAAATTAAAGGAATTTTTCGAAATTATGAGGGAATATTTTCCCAGGGATTAGCACTTCTTTAAAATTTTTCTCCCCTTAAAATTTTCCTATTAATGAATTTTCTACAATTGCTTTGCCTATTGAGTAGTCAGCCGATATTTACTGGGCTCAATATTTTCCTTCCTTTAATTTCCTGACCTGAAATTTCGCCCCCTCTCCAAATGTTTGCTTTGAGCAGCACACACACTCACTCCGCACACATTTCAATAGTTTGTTGTTCATTTTGGCAAATAAAATAAAATTTATTATACAAATTTTCTAAATAAATTGAAACTTTTATTTATCAATAATAGACACAAAATGAATATTTATAAAGATTTTCATATAATTGAAGATGATGCGAGGATGCCGACGACAAACATGAAAGAGATTTATGGGGGAAAAGTTTCCAAAGGAAATCTTTGAAACTACATGCAAATCGTTTATTGACTTAAATACACACACGCAAACATACACACATATTTAGGAAGGACACATCAAATGATTGCTGAACAAATAAATATTTTAATGGAAAAAAATTATTCTTGATATTCTGCAAAAAATAAGGGTAACCACGAAATATTTTTTTTCTAAATCTTAAAAATATTTTTTCATCGATCTATATAAGGGCGGATTTTTAAAAAAAAAATGTTCAGTTGTGGATTTTTATACCCTTCACCACACTGTGGTACAGGGTATTATGTCTTTGTGCATATGTTTGTAACAGGCAAAAATAATCGAGATAGACACATGGTTCCTTTTGAGAATATGCATAGAATCACTTTCTGAGTCGATTTATGCATGTCCGTCCGTCCGTCTGTCTGTGCATGTTAAATTGTAAACAAAGTACAGGTCGCATTTATGATCCGAATTGGATGAAATTTGGCACAGATCATTTGTTTGACCAAAGGACGAACCCTATTGAAATTGGGAAAAATCGGTCCAGATTTAGATATAGCTCCCATATATATTTTCTTCCGATTGAGGTACCAAAGTCCCTAAATATCCTTCGATTTGCACGAAATTTGGTACCGCCTACTGAATTAGGTCTAGAATGACGTGTGCCAAGTTTCGTGAAAATCGGTTCAGATTTAGATATAGCTCCCATATATAGTTTCTCCCGATTTTAGGTAAATATAGGGTAGTGAATTACGTCCTGAATGATATATTTTCGTCCGATTTAAGGTAACTGGGGCGCCAAAGTCCCTTAATATCTCTCGATTTGCACGAAATTTAGCACAGCGTAATGAATTAGGTCTAGAATGATGTCTGTTAAGTTTCCTGAAATCGGTTCAGATTTAGATATAGCTTCTATATCTGACCAAATGAAAAATGTAGTATCAGTTGCAGAATGACATGATTATGGGTCCAATTACATTTTACTTGTCCTTTAAAAATGCGACGTCTGTTAGGGTTCATCTGTTGAATATACCCAAAGTGGTGGAGGGTATCATATTGTCGGCCCCGTCCGACTTTATTACTTTCCTTACTGGTTTTTATATGTTTCCACGCTTAAAGGTAGGCATCAAAACGTTTTTTAAACAAGTGAAAAAGCGTTAAGTTTGGCCGGGCCGAACTTTGGATACCCTTCACCATAGATATACTGACAGGTACTTGAAATAAAAATATAGGGAACATACCAAAAAGTGTACCTATACCGACATTTCTACAAATCGATTATGGTTCTAAATATTGGTCCTAGTCCCCATGTTTCTTTGGACCACATTTGTTTTAAAAATATTTCATTCCATCCAAATTTTGCCCATCTTGTTACTTCTTCCAAAATTAGTTCAAGTTAGAACATGGGGAATATCGGTCCACTCCTTCTGGTACCTGCCACTCAGGGGCTAGGCCTAAATGCGGGTTACAGTTCATATATATGGGGGATATCGGAAAAAATTCACCTACATTTAAAAATTGTTGTGGAGAGATTTGGTACGTATTAGGAACTCGAAATACTAAATTACAGCCAATTCGGTGGAAAAATACGATCAAAAACGCCCAAAATACTGAAAATTAGGAGGTACCGTTATATGGGGGCTACCAGAAAAAATTTGCCTATATTTATAATTTTTTGTTGGGGGCATGAAGTACCCAATATGAACCCAATGTACCAAATTTCAGCGTGTTCGGTTGAAAAACGCGCCCAAGAACCTCAAAATACCGAAAATTGGGGGGTAGTGTTATATGGGAGCTATGCCTAAACGTGGACCGATATATCCCATCTTCGAACTTGACCTGCCTGCAGACAAAAGACAACCCTATGCAAAATTTCAGCACCCTATCTCAATTCCTTCAGAAGATAGCGTGATTACAACAGGCGGGCGGACAGACGGACATGGCTAGATCGTCGTAGAATTTTACCCTAATCAAGAATATATATACTTTATAGGGTCGGAAATGAATATTTCGATGAGTTACAAACGGAATGACAAAATTAATATACCCTCCATACTATGGTGGAGGGTATAAAAATAATTTTTTAACCAGTGAGCGAAGCAGTATAGTGGGACAGGGCCGACCATACGATACCCTACACAACTTCCACGGATCTCTAACTTTCTGCGGATGTTTATTCCGAGCCTGGGCAATATTTCCACCCTTCTAATAGTCGTAGAAAAAGTATTTTAAAAATCCAAACCTCTGATAGTCCGCTACAAAAAAAAATATTTTAAAAATCCACGCTACTGATAGACCTAGTCCTGATATTTTACACCCTCTTACCCGATTAAAGGTCAACAGCACCTCTTCCTTAAACTAGCAACCCTTCTAATTACTTGTCCAGATTCCCTTCACCGTGAGTTGTTTTGTGATGTTCGGCTTATAATTGTGGCCTATAGATCGACTCGAAAAAACACAAAACATTGAATTTTCGGTCCACTTCATCTCAAAATTACTACCTGATCACCACTGAAAATTATAGGCGTTGTCCTTGATCACAACTGGAATCACATGGAAAATTTCAAAGCGATCAGCGCTACATTTCTGCCCTCTAGTGTAGTAATGCGTTACTAAATAATTTCTCAGTACGTAAGCACCTGTAAATATTTGAGTGTAACTCCTACATCCGAGTACATACGACAATATATTCGGTAACAATTTAAAGGCCAACCACTCCTTTTGAATATACTATCAACTTTTCGGGTCTACATGTCATTCGGAAAAAAATATATACGCCATAGAATACAAATTTTGTAATTTTTCACACAAAAGTCAGGGTCCATTTAACCCGCTAAATATTGACCGAATTATATCAAAACAGCCATGCTCATTCATTAGCCCGATCCCGTTCTCCATGTACGATTTCGCGATGTTCGGGCCATAATTGCGGCCTCTGGAACGAGCAGAAAAACCGACAAAAATTAAGTATTTGGCCCATTTAAGCCCCTAAATATTAACCGATCTGTACCAAAAAGTATGCAATGCAAGCTGCATGCAAAATTTCATGAAGATTGGTCCATAACTGTGGACAAATTATAATGGACAGACGGAAGGACGGACACACATGTCTAGATCGACTCAGCTAGTCGAGATATGACGATCGGTATACTTAAAGTTGGGTCTAGGACCAATATTTCGCGGCGTTACAAATTCTTGGGGCTGCACAAAGCTATAATACCCTGACAACATAGTTGTGTAGGGTATAAAAATCCACGCCAAATGGTAGGCTCCAAAAATAATTTTTAAAAAATCCACGCCTTTTGGTAGACTCCAAAAATAATTTTTAAAAAATCCACGCCAATTTTTCGAATTTTTTTCAATTTTTGAATAAGGCATACATTACTGCAAGAAATTCCAATTTGTTCGGTTGTTTGAAAAGTTTTGTGAATTTTTGCCAACGATAATGTGCGTAAATATCATCGTTAGCATTACGACATATCCCCAACTGCACCAACTACAGGAGGAATAACCGAGGAAGAAGCAGAACAAATTCAAATACGATGCTGAGTTTCCGTTTTACACGAGAAACCCTACAAAGTTTCGTAAAATGTCTATAAAATCGACATTGGCAGGATTGAATGAATGACGAACAACATGCAACAGAGGTTAGCAACACATGCACACACTCACACACTGCTACACATGTTCCACACAACCATATGAATATTTTTTACAGAGAGTGTGTGTGTGTTTGTGAGTGTGTTTGTATTATCCTTCGGCATGGTGTCAGAAGGATATGCTCAAGCATTGAAGCATAACATTGAGGTTTTTATATGCCAAAATGATACGTTTTTTTCGATGGTGATGGTATGGTCTGGGATGTCGATGATGATGCGCTGCTCAGTCTCCGACTCCAGCTGACTGCTGATGATGAGTATGTGAATGATGCTGCTGATTTAGAGAATGTCGATGTGCAGGCGAATCCTTCCTTGTCGTAGTTGAATGTTATTGCTGATGATATTGTTTATGTTGCCATTCATTTGTGTGTTACTGTAGGAAGTTGTTCGATGCTGCTGTTGGCCCTGGCTTGTATGCAAATGACGTGGTTGTTGTTGATGTTGCTGCTGTGTTACTACTGCCAATAATGATGACGATGAGACTTGGCTGTTGATTGACGATGACGACGACGAGTGTGTTGATGATGATGTTAATGTCGCCCTTGTCATGTAGAGGCATTAAAATGTTCCTTCTAGAGGTACAGTGGGATTAAGAGATTTTTATACCCTTCACCACACTGTGGTACAGGGTATTATGTCTTTGTGCATATGTTTGTAACAGGCAAAAGGAAACGAGATAGACACATGGTTCCTTTTGAGAATATGCATAGAATGACTTTCTGAGTCGATTTATGCGTGTCCGTCTGTCCGTCCGTCCATGTATTTTTGTGAACAAAAAACAGGTCGTATTTATGATCCGATTTGGATGAAATTTGGCATAGGTCACTTATTTGGCCCAAAGACGAACCCTATTGAAATTGGAGAAAATCGGTTCAGATTTAAATATAGCTCCCATATATATTTTCCTCCGATTTAATATAAATGGTGCACCAAACTCCAACTATTGGTCCGATTGAGACAAAATTTTGCACAGAGTATTGAATTAGGTTCAGATTTACATATAGCTCCCATATATATATTTTCGTCCGATTTCATGTTAATGGTCCACCAAAGTCCCTATATATCTTTCGATTTGCACGAAATTTAGTATAGCGTAATGAATTAGGTCAAGAACGATGTGTTTTCAATTTCGTAAAAATCGGTTCAGATTTAGATATAGCTCCCATATATATTTTCATTCGGTTTAAGGTAATTGGTGCACCAAAGACCCATATGTATTTCGATTTGCACGAAATTTGGCACAGCGTACTGAAGTCAGCCTAGACTGATGTGTGCAAAGATTCGTGAAAATCGGTTCAGATTAAGATATAGCTCCCGTATATAGTTTCGTCCGGTTTTATGTAAATGGTGCACCAAAGTTCCTATATATCTTTCGATTTGCACGAAATTTGGCATAGCACATTGAATTAAGAACAGAATGATATGTGTTAAGTTTTCTGAAAATCGGTTCAGATTTAGATATAGGTCCCTTATATATTTTCGTCCGATTTTATGTAAATAGCGCACCAAAGTCCCTATATATCTTTCGATTTGCACGAAATTTGTCACAGCGTAATGAATTAGGCCTAGAATGATGTTTGTTAAGTTTCCTGAAAATAGGTTCAGATTTAGATATAGCTCCCATATATATTTTCGTCCGATTTAAGGTAAATGGTGCACCAAAGACCCTATATATCCTTCGATTTGCACGAAATTTGGCACAGCGTACTAAATTAAGCCTCGAATTATGTGTGTTAAGTTTCCTGAAAATCGCTTCAGATTTACATATAGCTCCCATATATATATTTTCGTCCGATTTCATGTTAATGGTCCACCAAAGTCCCTATATATCTTTCGATTTGCACGAAATTTAGTATAGCGTAATGAATTAGGTCAAGAACGATGTGTTTTCAATTTCGTAAAAATCGGTTCAGATTTAGATATAGCTCCCATATATATTTTCATTCGGTTTAAGGTAATTGGTGCACCAAAGACCCATATGTATTTCGATTTGCACGAAATTTGGCACAGCGTACTGAAGTCAGCCTAGACTGATGTGTGCAAAGATTCGTGAAAATCGGTTCAGATTAAGATATAGCTCCCGTATATAGTTTCGTCCGGTTTTATGTAAATGGTGCACCAAAGTTCCTATATATCTTTCGATTTGCACGAAATTTGGCATAGCACATTGAATTAAGAACAGAATGATATGTGTTAAGTTTTCTGAAAATCGGTTCAGATTTAGATATAGGTCCCTTATATATTTTCGTCCGATTTAAGGTAATTGGTGTACCAAAGTCCCTATAAATCTCCCGATTTGCACGAAATTTGGCACAGCGTACTGAATTAAGTCTAAAATTATGTGAGTTAAGTTTCTTGAAAATCGATTCAGATTTAGATATAGCTCCCATATATGTTTTCGTCCGATTTAAGGTAAATGGTGCACCAAAGACCCTATATATCCTCCGATTTGCACGAAATTTGGCACAGCGTACTGAGTTCAGCCTAGAATGATGTCTGCCAAGTTTCGCGAAAATCGCTTCAGATTTAGATATAGCTCCCATATATATTTTTGTCCGATTTAAGGTAAATGGTGCACCAAAGTCCCTATATATCTTTCGATTTGCACGAAATTTAGCACAGCGTACTAAATTTAGCCTAGAATGATGTGTGTTAAGTTTCCTGAAAATCGGTTCAGATTTAGTTATAGCTCCCATATATATTTTCGTCCGATTCTATGTAAATGGTACACCAAAGTCCCTATATACCTTTCGATTTGCACGAAATTTGGCACAGCGTACTGAATTAGATCTAGAATAATGTGTGGTGAGTTTCGAGAAAATCGGTTTAGATTTATATATAGCTCCCATATATATTTTCGTCCGATTTTATGTAAATGGTGCAGCAAAGACCTTACATATGTTTCGATTTGCACGAAATTTGGCATAGTGTAATGAATTAGGTCTAGAATGATGTTTGCCAAGTTTTGTGGAAATCGGTTCAGATTTAGATATAGCTCCCATATATATTTTCGTCGGATTTAAGGTAAATTGCGCACCAAAGTCCCTATATATCATTCGATTTGCACGAAATTTGGCGTAGCGCACTGAATTATGAGTAGAATGGTGTGTGCTAAGTTTCGTGAAAATCGGTTCAGATTTAGATATAGCTCCCATATATATTTTCGTCCGATTTAATGTAAATGGTCCACCAAAGTCACTATATATCTTTCGATTTGCACGAAATTTGGCACAGCGCACTAAATTGGGTCCTGAATGACGTGTGTTAAGTTTCGAGAAAATCGGTTCAGATTTATATATAGCTCCCATATATAGTTTCGACCGATTTCAGGTAAAGTTCGTGAAAATCTTTTGATTTGCATAAATTTTGGCATAGCCTACTAAATTAAGTCTTGACTGATTTATGCAAAGTTTCACGAAAATCGGTTCAGATTTAGATATAGCTTCCATATATATATTCTTCCGATTAAAGGTAAATGGTGCACCAAATACCCTATATATCTTTCGATTTGCACGAAATATAGCACAGCGTAATGAATTAGACCTAGAATGATGTGTGTTAAGTTTCCCGAAAATCGGTTCAGATTTAGATATAGCTCCCATATATATTTTCGACCGATTTGATGTAAATGGTGTAACAAAGACCCTATATATCTTTCGATATGCACAATATTGGGCATGACGTACTGAATTAAGTCTAGAATGATATGTGCTAAGTTTCGTGGAAATCGGTTCAGATTTAGATATAGTTCTATATCTGACCAAATGAAAAATTTAGTATGGGTTGCAGAATGACATGTGTGTGGATTCAATTTCATTTTACTGGTCCTGTGAAAATGCGACGTCTGCTAGGATTCATCTGTTGAATATACCCAAAATGGTGAAGGGAATCATATAGTCGGTCCTGCCGACTTTTCTACATTCCTTACTGGTTTTTCTACCCTTCGTTCATCCCACTGTCTCTTCCTAATGCATATTCATGAGTTTGTTGCGTTTCCTATGCGTTTTTCGTATTTACTCTGGTATGTGTCTATTTTCTAGCCCTGCTCTCTCCCTCCTCTTCCTGCCAGACGGTCACATGATTTCCATTTGACTGCAAATCAGTGATGCTGCTGGAACATTGTTTTGCACTTTTTCCTCTTCACAACGACTTCAGAAAATCGCACTTTAACATCCTTCAAATGATGATGCTGATGATATCAAATACAACTTGAAACCATAGCCACATTGCCCTTTGCCAACAGAAATTTCTCCCACACCTCACCCTCCTTCGTTCGTAGGTCCCAAACCCCATTTTGTTATGATTTTGATTGGGTGTTGATGTTATTTCTATTTAAACGGCTTTACTCCGAATGTTGTTTTCTTTTGACACATCGCCCCGCTCCGCTCTCTCTCTCTCTCTCCTGTGGCACCTTCACCATGAACCCTTCAACAACAACCTCAACATTTATCTTCATTTCTAAGTCGAAATGAAGCCACATCAGTGGCTGATGATTTGCTTTTTGACGTTGTGGGGGAACAAAAATCGTTGCCCTGCAAAAACTTCAGTTCTTAACGAAACTACTTTTGATTATTTACAGTTTTGTTCTGCAGATATTATAAACTTCGTAGATGGTGAGACCGTCATTCACCCCTTTGCTTGAGGGAGTTGGCAAGTGACTGGGAGTTGGGTCTACCAACTCCCTCTCTCTCTCTCTCTCTCTCTACTCTGAGGAGTCTCCTGATATTGCCGCTTCTTGCTGCTGCACATTTGAAGTTAAATGACACCAAAGAAGCCTTTCGGGGTTTGACTTGAAGTGATGCTTCATGAAATGCATACTCTTGAGATATTCTTATTTACCCAATTGAAATCTTAGTCGTAAATAAATAATAATAAAATGTTTTGCCTGGCAATTTTCTGGATGACAAGTAGGGGGAGAGAAGAGGAATGGAAACACTTAGTCACGCCTGTATAAACTTCCACGCCTTAAATAATAAATCCATTATAATAAATCCACGCCTAAAGGTAGGCATAAACAAGTAAAAAAGCGTTAAGTTCGGCCGGGCCGAACTTTGGAGACCCTCCACCATAGAATACTGACAAATTTTTTAAATGAAAACATAGGGAACATACATATAACGACAATTCTTCCAATCGATTGTTGTAAACCAAATAGAAGATTCAGCAATTTCAGTGGGGGTTTTCCTAAAATCTCAAAGCCCTAAAATGTTGAAATATATTATTAACGCATAAAATCCTGAAAATACTCCAATATAGCGGGCAATATTATATATGCGTTAAGTTCGGCCGGGCCGAAATTTGGATGCCCTCCACCATAGATATACTGACAGGTACTAGAAATGAAAATATAGGGAGCATACCATAAAGTGGACCTATACCGACGTTTCTAAAAAGGGGTTATGTAAACAATAACAAAAAATGGATTCATTCTTAATGGATAATTATATATTATGGCTAATCGAAATATTGGTTTTACACCCCATGTTTCTTTGGACTAAATCCGTTACAAAAAATTTAGTTTTCATCCAAACTTTGTCCATCTTATTATTTCTTCCAATCTTAGTTCAAATTCAAATTTTTTATCTCGATATCCTCCGCAGGTGAAATGATTACATCAGAGTCTTAGAACCAAACTCAAAATGCGGAACAAATCAGATAACCATTTGAATATAAAAAAGGGGTTTATATGGGGACTACCCCAAAATGGGGGCGAATATTAATAATTTTTGGTAAGGAGATTTGGTACCATATACGACTACAAAATACCAATTTGCCACAAATTCGGTTGAATAACGCGTTCAGGAACCCTAAAATACCGAAAATTGGGGGTACCCTTATATGGGGGCTATCCGAAAAAATTGACCTATATTCATAATTTTTTGTAGAGGGATTTGGGACCTATTAAGAACTCAAAATACTAAATTATAGCTAATTCGGCGGAAAAATACGATCAAAATCCTCAAAATATTGAAAATTAGGAGGTACCGTTATATGGGGGCTACCAGAAAAAGTGGACCTATATTTATAATTTTCCGTGGAGACATTTAGTACCCAATAAGAACCCAATGTAGCAAATTTCAGCGAATTCGGTTAAAAAACGCGCTCAAGAACCCCAAAATTCCGAAAATTGAGGGGTACCTTTATATGGGGGGTACCAGAAAAAATGGACCTACATTTATAATTTTTAGTAGGGAGATTTGGTACCTAATAAGAACTCAAAGTACCAAATTTCAGCGAATTCGGTTGAAAAACACGCTCAAGACCCCATATAAGGATATGGGAGCTATGCCTAAACGTTAACCGATATACCCCATCTTGACCTGCCTGCAGATAAAAGGCGACTCTATGCAAAATTTTGGGGCACTATCTCAATTCGTTTAGATGCTAGACTGATTACAACAGACAGACGGACATGCTT
This sequence comes from Musca vetustissima, assembly GCF_032173495.1. Lineage (NCBI taxonomy): Eukaryota > Metazoa > Arthropoda > Insecta > Diptera > Muscidae > Musca > Musca vetustissima. The sequence goes on along the minus strand of NW_026885017.1, from coordinate 47,668 downwards.
AGATCGTCATAGAATTTTACGCTGATCAAGAATATATATACTTTATAAGGTCGGAAATGATTATTTCGATGCGTTACAAACGGAAAAATAAAACTAATATACCCTCCATACTATGGTGGAGGGTATAAAAATATGTTTCAATAAATCCACGCCTGAAGGTAGGCATAACCAGTAAGGAAAGTAGTAAAGTCGGACTGGGTATATTCTACATATGTATCCTAACAGACGATGTTGTGCCAAATTTCGTGCAAATCGAAAGGTAAAGATAAAGATAAGATAAGATTAAATCGGACGAAGCTATATATGAGACCTATATCTAAATCTGGACCGATTTCCACGAAACTTTGCACACATCATTCTAAACTTAATTCAGTACGCTGTGGCAAAATTCGTGCAAATCAAAAGATTTCCAGGGACTTTAGTAGACTATTTACCTAAAATCGGGCGAAGCTATATATGGGAGCTATATCTAAATCTGATTCGATTTCCACGAAACTTTGCACACATCATTCTAGACTTAAATCAGCACGCTGTGCCTAATTTCGTGCAAATAAAAATATATACAGGGACTTTGGTACACCCTTTACCTTAAATCGAACGAAGATATATATGGGAGCTATATCTAAATCTGAACAGATTTTCACGAAATTTAACACACATCGTTCTAGACTTAATTCAGTGTGTTGTGCCAAATATTGTGCAAATCAAAAGATTTCCAGGGACTTTAGTGGACTATTTACCTAAAATCGGGCGAAGATATATATGGGAGCTATATCCAAATCTGAACCGATTTTCACGAAAATTGACAGACATCACTCCAGGCTCAATTCAGTACTTTATGCCAAATATCGTGCAAGTCGAAAGATATATAGGGACTTTGGTGCAATTTTTACATAAAATCGGACGAAACTATATATGGGAGCTATATCTAAATGTGGACCGATTTTCACGAAACTTGGCGGACATCACTCTAGGCTCAGTTCAATACGTTATGCCAAATTGTGTGCACATCGAAAGATATATAGGGACTTTGGTGCACCATTTACATAAAATCGGACAAAACTATATATGGGTGCTATATCTAAATCTGAACCGATTTTCACGAAACTTTTCACACATCATTCTAGATTTAATTTAGTACGCTATGCCAAAATTCGTGGAAATCGAAAGATATATAGGGACTTTGGTGAACCATTTACAATAAATCGGTCGAAAATATATATGGGAGCTATAACTAAATCTTAACCGATTTTTCCCAATTCCAATAGGGTACGTCCTTGAGCCAAATAAGTGAACTGTGCCTAATTTCATCCAAATCGGATTATAAATGCGACCTGTACTTTGTTTACAATTTAACATCAACAGACGGACAGACGGACATGCATAAATCGACTCAGAAAGTGATTCTATGCATATTCTCAAACGGAACCAAGGGTCTATCTCGATTCCTTTTGCCTGTTACAAACATATGCACTAGGACATAATACCCTGTACCACAATGTGGTGAAGGGTATAAAAATATACCCTTCACCACATTGTGGTACAGGTTATTATATTATAAAATATATATAGTCGGACGCGGCCATCTATATGATACCCTACACAACTTCCACGAATATCTAACTTTCTGTGGTTCTATATTTTGAGCATGGACAATATTTCGCGATATTTGCACCCTCTTGACCGACTATAGGTCAACAGATATTAATAATATACAGTACAGTCCTTTTAATTACTTGTCAAGATTCCCTTCACCGTGGGTTGTGTTGCGATGTTCGGCTTTCAATTGTGGCCTATAGATCGCCTTGAATAACAAACAAAAATTATGTTGTCGGTCCACTTTGTCCCATTATTATTATCTGATCATTGTCCAAAATCATATGCGTTGTCCTTGACCATAGCTGGATCCTCATGTAAAATTCCCAGGCGATCAGCACTATATTTCCGTCCTCTAGTGTGGTAATTGGTTACTAAATAATATCTGAATATGTAAGCACCTGTAAATATTTAAGTGTAACTCCCACATCCGAGTACATACGACAATGTAATTGGTATCAATTTAAAGGTCAACCACTTCTCTTGGATATACTATCAACTTCTTGGGTTAATATCCGGAAGGGGTAAATATATACGCTATAGAATACAAATTTTGTAATTTTTCACACAAAAGTCAGGGTCAATTTGACCCGCTAAATATTGAGCGATCTTTATCAAAACCGGCATGCTCATTCTTTGGCCCGATCCTCTTCTCCATGTAAAAATTCGTGATGTTTAGGCCATAATTGCGGCCACTGGAGCGACAGAAAATCAGACAAAAATAAAATTTTTGGTCCATTTCATCCCCTAAATATTAACCTATCATTGTCAAAAACTATAGGGGTCTTCATTGGCCAGAACCCATCTTACATGCAAAATTTTGTGAAGATTGGTCCATAACTGTGGCCTGTATCGTGTTTACAAATTGTAATGGACAGACGGACGGACGGACTCACATGTCTAGATCGACTCAGCTAGTGGAGATATGACGATCGGTATATTTAAAGGTGGGTGTAGGACCAATATTTCGCGGCGTTACAAACTCTTGGGGCTGCACAAAGCTATAATACCCTGACAACATTGTTGTCTAGGATATAAAAATCCTTTCTAATGTTCCTTTAACATTTTACTCAGTTATTTGTATTTAATCGTCCCTTATTGAAAAAAAAGTTCCGCCATATTAACAAAATTTACATTATTAATTAACAGGGAGGCCACAGTCGAGCTCTCTTAATTAGTTAAAACCTCAAAATGTTTTGACAAATTCTCAGAGCATTTAATGAAACCTAAACTTGCCAACTTTTTGTTCTTGTTTTGGTATTCCGAACGAATCACAACTGCTGTCGTTATGATGTCATAGCGACAAGGACTCCCAGGATTTTTTTTTCGCCAGAATACTTTCCCAGCCTTTTGACTGAGTGGTGGCAGGGAGAAGAGGTCGAGAGAGAGAGAGTGAAATGCACCGCGTGTTTCATTTAATTAACTCTGTGAGAAAAAGTTTTCAATTGAGATTTTTTTGTTCGTCGCCTTTTTTGCTTCGCATCATTTCATTAGAAACTATTTTAACTAATTGTCGTTTAGCATAGAAAAAAACTGAAAAAGGTCGGGTGGTGGAGGGGTCGGAACAAATCAGTCCCGAGCAAAAAACCGTCCACAAATGTTTAACAAAAATTGTAATAAATTCATACATATTCATATATGTTCGCTTGTTGCTGGTCTTTTTGTCCTGACACAGAGGAGTTTTGCAATTCTGGAAGGTCCTCCACATCTGTGGATGTTGCAAAGGTTCCCGGCACTCAATGAAGTTTGTGTGAAGCTGATGAAGTGTCACAAACATGCATTCATTCAGAAAAAAATTTATACTTTTACTTGTCCATTTGATGACTTGCGATGGAAAGGAGGGTGGGAGGGTGATTGGTGGTACCTCTCAAAAACCGACAAATTGTATTTTCATAGAAGAAACCTTATGTGTATGAAGGATATGTTGAATGATGATATTTCGAGAGTTTTCAAAGCGAATACACTTAAAGAAAAAATATTGGGAACTTTGATTGGATTTTGATTTTTAAAAAACTTTTTTTTGAGTCTAACATTAGGCGTGGATTTAAAAAAATATGTCTACCATAGGATTGGATTTTTTACAAAATATTTGTGGCGCCTACCACTTACTTTCTAAGCTGGCTTGTGACAGAACTTTCGTTCCATAAGCCGAGCTGAAACCAGTAAGGAAAGTAGTAAAGTCGGACTGGGCCGACTATATGATACCCTTCATATGATACCCTACATATGTATCCGAAAAGACGTCGCCTTTTTGAAGGAATTCGGTATGCCGCACTGTTTATATATGGAAGCTACGAAATATCTATATCTGAACCGACTTGAAGCAAACTTGCCAGAGATTAGTTTATATTAATTTCAGTACGTTGTGCGAATCGGTCTAACTGTGGATCTTTAGTGCACAAATTACTTAAAATCGGACGAAAATATAAATGGGAGGTGTACTCATCATTGTAGACTTAATTCAATAGGCTATGCCAAAATTCGTGCAAATCGAATGATTTTCAGAGAATTTGGTGCACCATTTACCTAAAATCAGGCGAAACTATGTATGGGAGCTATATCTAAATCTGAACCGATTTTCACGAAACTTAGCACACATCATTCTAGACCTAATTCAGTAGGCTATACCAATTTTCGTGCAAATCGAAAGATATATAGGGACTTTGGTAGACCATTTACCTAAAATCGGGCGAAACTATATATGGGAGCTATATCTGAACCGATTTTTCCCAATTTCAATAGGGTTCGTCCTTGGGCCAACAAGTGCCAAATTTCATCCACTTCGGATCATAAATGCGACCTGTACTTTGTTTACAATTTAACATGGACAGACGGACGGACGGACATGCATAAATCGACTCAGAAAGTGATTCTATGCATATTCTCAAAAGGAACCATGGGTCTATCTAGATTATTTTTGCCTGTTACAAACATATGCACAAAGACGTAATACCCTGTACCATATTCGGCAATGTTATCTTCCACTTGATCTTTCCATCTTATTCGTGGCCTTCTCCTTCTGCGGGAACCATAACATGGCTCGCTTTTATATGCCTTCTGGGCTGGGGCATCTTCAACCATTCTCACAACATGACCTAGCCAACGTAGTCGCTGCAGCTCAATACGTCTAACAATGTAGATGTCCGAACTCATGGTTCATTCGACGGCGATATTCACCGTCAATGCAGATCGGCCCATAGATCTTTCGGAGAATTTTTCTCTCAAACACTCCAAAAGCTGCCTCATCTGCTTGCGCAAGTACCCATGCCTCAGATCCATATAACAGCACGGGTAGTATCAGCGTCTTGTAGAGTGTGAGTTTGGTCTGGCGGGGGGATGTCCTTGCTTTTGAGTTGTTTGCTCAGACTATGGTAGCATCTGTTGGCCATCACTATCCTTCTCTGAATTTCATAACTGATGTCATTCATTTTTTTTATGGCGGTACCAAGCTATAAAAAATCTTTGACTACCTCGAAGCTGTAGTTCTCAAGTTCTACAGTTTGTCCAAGTCTGCTGGACGTCTTGCGCGTTGTTACCATCAACTTGGTCTTTTCGTCGTTTACTGCCAGACATACTTTAGCAGACTTTTTCTCGATTTGTTCAAAGGTGGCTTTTACCGCCCTCAGTGGTCGACCCATTATGTCGATGTCATCGGCATAGGCGAGTAACATGTGTTGTTTGGTGTACAGAGTGTCATTTCTGTTCACCTTTGCGTCTCGTATGACCTTTTCCAGCAGTATATTAAAAAGATCACACGACAGGCCTCCGAGAGGTCCTTTCCGACTTTAAGTGCTGATCAGTTCGTCGAAGTCTACTGGACATCTTTCGCGTTGATACCATCAGCTTGGTCTTCTTGCCGTTTACTGCCAGACCCACTTTGGCAGACTCCTTCTCGATTTGTTCAAAGGCGGCTTTTACCGCTCTCAGTGTTCGACCCATTATGTCGATGTCATCGGCGTAGGCGAGTAGCATTTGCTGTTTGGTGTACAGAGTGTCATTTCTGTTCACTTTGCCTCTCGTATGACCTTTTTCCAGCAGGATCTTAAAAAGGTCTCACGACAAACTGTCACCTTGTCTGAATCCTCGTTCGGTATTAATAGGATCCGAGAGGTCCTTTCCGACTTTAGCTGCTGATCGTGTACCAGTTAAAGTTATCCTGCATTGCCGTATTAATTTTGCAGGAATGCCAAACGCAGACATGATTTTATACACCTCTGAACGGATTGGGCTGTCGAATGCGGGTTTATAGTCGACGAATATGTGATATGTGTCGATGTGTTTTTCGTGGGTATTTTCCAGGATTAGGCGCAGAGTGAAAATCTGGCCGATGGTGGATTTGCCAGGTCTGAAGCCGCCAATAATGTCATTGACCATTGGCTTCCATCGTTCACACAGCACACTGGATAGCACTTTACATACGATGGGAAGGAGACTTATTCCTCTATAGTTGGCACATATCGTCTTGTCTCCTTTTTTGTGCACGGGACACAGGATGCTGAGCTTCCAATCATTGGGTATAATTTCTTCTAGCCAAATTGTTCTAACCAGATGGTGCATGCCCCTGACCAGCATCCGACCACCAGTCTTGAATAGTTCGGCTTGTAACCCATCGGCCCCTGCTCCTTTACTATTCTTCAGACGATTAATTGCTATTCTGACTTCATATTGGCTAGGTGGTATACACTCTATACCATCATCTCTTATTGGTTCTGGGGTATCCTCTTCACCGCTGCTATTTGATACCAGAAGTTTTTCAGAATGCTCCTTCCAGATCCTCAACACGCTGTCTGCATCTGTCACCAGGTTTCCTTTTTCATCTCTACAGGAGAATGTGTCTGCACCAATGCCTTCGGTTTGGTGTTTAACCCGTTGGTAAAATTTTCGGACTTCATTCTGACTCCTGTACATCTCGAGTTTCTCACGCTCACGTTTTTCTTGTTATTTCTTCTTTTTTCTGAAAATACGTTTTTCCTCTCTCCATTTCTCCCGATTGTTTGCCATCGCATTACGTGTTGCTACTGTCCGCAGGGTTGCCCTATACTATTATACGTGCCTACCCCTAGGCGTGGATTTTTAAAAAAAAATTTTTTTGAGTCTATCAATAGGCGTGGATTTTTTAAAAAAATATTTTTTGAGTCTATCATTAGGCGTGGATTTTTTAAAAAAATATTTTTTGAGTCTATCATTAGGCGTGGATTTTTTAAAAAAATATTTTTTGAAGCCCAAACAAAAAAAATTTTAAAGAATATTTTCGAAGCCCAAATGAAGCACCAAGTGTGGACTTTTTAAAAAAATATTTTTTGAGTCTATCATTAGGCGTGGATTTTTTAAAATAAATTTTGCAGTGTCCTTCTTTCTTCCTCACAGAGCCACAATGCCTCCTCCCATCCTGACCTCATTGCATTCTCATTCTCTGTCACTTCGTGCCCGTAAAATGAAAAATGTTCCGCATGCAAAAATGTCACACGCATTATGAATTGTTGCCGAAAAAGTCAACATATGTTGCACCCAAAGAGCAGAGCAATAAAAATATGAAAAAGGAACGAGTAAAAGAATAGAATCCGCAGCATATAGCGTAAGCATTCTTCGTACATGACTGGCTGGCTGCCTGGCTAAGGCTAAGTGAAAACTATCAACTGTGAAATTAACTTTTTCATATATGGCAGGGGAAAGGCTGGGAGGGTGGCAGAATGTTCTCTGCCCAATTTTTGTATTTTGAGCGGAGCACGGGGTTCGTGAAGGGTCCACTAATGTTTCTATATCTCGAGATAATTAAAAAGACATTGCTGAAGCCTTAGGCCTGGCTGACTGACAGGACAGCATAGGATATCCTTTAGAGTTATGAATCCATCTCGAAGTCATTTGTATGGCAAAACTTTTTTCACTATGATAATCAAAAATGTGTTATGTCAGGGGGTATAAGAAGCAAAAAAAGAAAAATGAATAGATTTTTTTGTAAATCTTTTGCTAAAAACTTTTACAATCAATTGAATGAAATGTCCTTTTATCAATGACTGGTCAAGCATTATTGAAATAAAAAATCGAAACGAAAACTGTAAAGTAGCAAAACAACACAAACTTTTAGTCAACTTCCTGCTTAGGTCAAGTATTTTTGTTCGAGCATTTAGGTTGTGGCGACTTTACTCCTGTCTACAGCCACCTACAATTATTAAGGGGGAGTTCGAAGTTTTTTTGTGCTCCCCCCATGACCCAAATGGTCATCTATACACGCAGATACTTTTGAAGAGATAACGAATAAGAAAAGAAAAAATAAGGGGAGTCATGGAACTTTGCGGAACACTACCCTTAACGGCTGGTATTTTTAATAGGATCAAAAATCTGTACATAAGACCTCAAAAAATATATTTTTTGGCTACAATAGGCGTGGATTATTTAAAAGATATTTTTTGTTGCTATAATCCGCATAAAAACGAAGTTCTTCTACATCAGTCTTATTTGCGGCCATGCTCCGACGGAAGACAAAGATGAGCAGACCAAAGACATATTCTATGAGCGGCTAGAAACAGCATATGATCGCTGCCCTGGCCATGACATTAAAATTCTTCTAGGAGATTTTAATGCAAAAATCGAAGGGGAAAACATGTTAAATGAATTCGCGGCAGCAAAAACATGGTAGTTAGCAGCACCAGATTCCAGCATCTCGATATACACAAGGCCACCTGGATTTCTACTGATCAAGCAACGTGAAATCAAATTGATAATGTTGTGATAGACGATATGAGGAGCGAATATCGATTCGGAACCACTACCTTGTAGCAGCCAAGGTTCGCACTCGTGTTAATGTAGCAGCAAAGGTGCGATAATGTAACAAGGATACTCGATGTCGAAAATCTGCAAACACAACTGGTAGCCGAGGCCTACTCCGCTCAACTTACCCACCTACTTGACGAAAGCACTTATTGTCCCGATAACAGTGTAGAAGCACAATGGCAAAGAATTATCCACAACCTACAGCCACTTGGGTACCAAAAACTACCATCATGAAAACCATGGTACGATCAGGCAATTGATATGAAAAACACAGCGTATAGGACAACCCTGCAGAAAGTAGCAACACATAATGCAATGGAGAACTATCGGGAGAAAATGAGAGAGGAGAAACGTGTTTTCAGAAAAAAGAAGAAAGAAAAAGAAAAAACGTGATCGTGTAAAGGAGTCAGAATGAAGTCCTGAAATTTTACCAACGAGTAAAACACCAAACCGAAGGCTTTGGCGCAGGCACATCCTCCTTTAGAGATGAAGAAGGAAACCTGGTGACAGATAAAGATAGTGTGTTGAGGATCTGGAAGAAGCATTTTGAAAAGCTTCTGGTATCAAATAGTGGCGGTGAAGAAGATACCTCAGAACGCCGAATAAGCGATGACGGTATAGAGTGTATACCACCTAACCAAGATGAGGTTAGAATAGCAATCAATCGGCTGAAGAATAATAAAGCGACATGTGCCGATGGATTACCAGCTGAATTATTCAAGACCGGTGGTCAGATGCTGGTAAGGAGCATGCACCAACTGATTATGACAATTTGGCTAGAGGAATGCATGTCCAATGATTGGAACCTCTGCATCCTTTGTTCCGGGCACAACAAAAGAGACAAGACAATATGTGCCAACTATAGAGGAATACGACTCCTTCCCATCGCATATAAGATGGTACCCAGTGTGCTGTATGAACGGCTGAAGCCAATGGTCAATGACAATATTGGACCATACCAATGCGGCTTCAGGTATGGCAAATCCACCATTGACCAGATTTTCACTCTGCGCCAAATCCTGGAAAAGACCCACGAAAAACACATCGACACATACCACCTATTCGTCGACTATAAAACCGCATTCGACAGCCCTATCCGTTCAAAGGTATTTAAAGCCATGTCGACGTTTGGCATTCCTGCAAAATTAATGCGGCTATGCAGGATAACTATAACTGGTACAATGTCAGCAGTTAAAGTCGGATAGGACCTCTCGGAGCCCTTCAATACTGAACGAGGATTCAGACAAGGTGACAATTTGTCTTGTGACCTTTTTAACATCCTTCTGAAAAAGGTCATACGAGAGGCAAAGGTGAACAGAAATGCCACTCTGTACACCAAACAACACATGTTACTCGCCTACACCGATGACATCGACATAATGGGTCGAACACTGAGAGCGGTAACAGCCACCTTTGAACAAATTAAGAAGGAGTCTGCCTAAGTGGGTCTGGCAGTAAATGGCAAAAAGACCAAGCTGATGGTATCAAGGCGCAAGACGTCCAGTAGACTCGGACCAACTGTAGAACTTGAGAACTACAGCTTCGAAGTAGTTACTGATTTTATATACCTTGATAATGCCATAAATAAGACTAGTGATATCAGTTTTGAAATTCGGAGAAGGATAGTAATGGTCAACAGATGCTACTATGGTCTAAGTAAGCAGTTTAGAAACAAGGCCAGCACCCGCCAGACCAAACTCACACTTTACAAGACACTGATACTACCCGTGCTGTTATATGGATCTGAAGCATGGGTACTTGCGCAAGCAGATGAGGCAGCTCTTGGGGTATTTGAAAGAAAAATTCTCCGAAAGATCACCGGTCGATCTGCGTCGACGGCGAATATCGACGTCGAATAAACCACGAGCTTTATAATTTATTCGCGGACATCGACATAGTCAGTCGTATTGTGCTGCTGCGACTACGATGGCTAGGCAATCATGTGAGAATGCCCCAAAGGCAAGCAGATGATGCAGCTCTTGGGGTATTTGAAAGAAAAATTTACAATTTATTCGCGGACATCGACATAGTCAGTCATATTGAGCTGCAGCGACTACGTTGGCTGGGCCATCTTGTGAGAATGGATGAAGATGCCCCGGCTCAAAAGGCATATAAAAGCGAGCCAAGTGATGGTTCCCGCAGAAGGGGAAATCCACGAATTAACTGGAAAGACCAAGTAGAAGACAACATCTTGGAACGTGGTCTTTCAAATTGGAGGAGATGCGCACAAGACCGACCCGCCGGGAAATCTTGTTTAAGCTCGGCTTATGGAACAACCGTTCTGTAATAAGCCAGCTAAGTATGTAAATAAGTATTTTTTGGTGACTACAATGGGTGTGGATTTATTAAAAAATATTTTTTGTAGACTACAATGGGTGTGGATTTGGAAAAAAAAATATTTTTTAAGGTATTCTACATTCGACTGCAATTGAAGTTCTTATTCAACTCCCTTGCTTACTCAATTGCGAGTCCTCCTCCTAATTCCTCTTATGTGGGTGTTGTCGTACTCCCCCTTGCACATATTCTTCAATATTGCCCTCACTGATATGGCATTCTTAAGAAGTAGAAAGAAAAAAAATAAAAACTTCATACAAAAACAAACCTGCAAACATGCTTTACAGGCACGTTTCCAGGATTTTCATGTATGTCCAGCAATATTTTAGTATAAATGTCAAGAAAATGTTCGCCACTAATGTTTGGCAAAAAAAAAGTAGTGTTCAGCGCACTCTTAGGGAATGACCAGATAAAGAAAAACTACATTTTTTTTCATTCCGCACAAGGCGAAAAAACTTGGCGTCACACACATAAGACGGTCTATAGACCAGGAAAAAAACGAAGTTGCACGTATCTATGTCAGTTGCTGCAATTGAAATGTAAAGTTTTTTTCGTGGGTGTTTGGATGGGAGGGTGTATGTGGGTGTGTGTGTGTGAGTTTGCCGGGCTATAGAATTTGTTGAATGTTTAGAATAATTTTTTTCCAGCTGATTTCTTTGTAAAAAAATGAAATAGAGAAAATTGAAGGGATTTGGGGTTAGTTGTTAGTTCGATATAAAATATTTTAAATTAAGAATGTGATAGTCCCTTACAAAAAATTAAAAAATATATATATTTTTATAAAAAATCCAGTCTACGAAAAATTAATTAAAACCAGTAAGGAAAGTAGTAAGTCGGACGGGGCCGACTATATGATACCCTTCACCACTTTCGGAATATCCAACAGATGGAATCCTAACAGACGTCGCATTTTTAAAGGGCCAGCAAAATGCAATTGGATCCATAAACATGTAATTCTGCAACCTATACTAATTTTTTTCATTTGGTCAGATATAGAAGCTATATCTAATTCTGAACCGATTTCAATGATTTCTGGAAATTTAACACACATTATTCTAGACTTCATATATCTAAATCTTAACTGATTTTCATGAAACTCAGCACACATCATTCTAGGCCTAATTCATTACGCTGTGCCAAATTTTGTGCAAATCGAAGGATATACAGGGACTTTTGTGCACAATTAACCTAAAAACGGACGAAAATATATATGGGAGCTATATGTAAATCTGAACCGATTTTCACGAAATTTAACGCACATCGTTCTCGACTTAATTCAGAACACTATGCCAAATTTCCTGCCAATCGAAGGATATGTAGGGACTTTGGTGCACTATTTACCAAAAATCGGACGAAAATTTATATGGGAGTTATATCTTAATCTGAACCGATTTTCACGAAATTTAACACACATCGTTCTAGACTTAATACAGAACGCTATGCCAAATTTTGTGCAAATCGAAGGATTTGGGACATTGGTGCACCATTTACATAAAATCGGACGAAAATATATATGGGAGCTATATCTAAATCTGAACCGATTTTCACAAAATTTAACACACATCGTTCTAGACTTAATACAGAACGCTATGCCAAATTTCGTGCAAATCGAAGAATTTGGGACTTTGGTGCACCATTTACATAAATCGGACGAAAATATATATGGGAGCTATATCTAATCTGAACCGAATTTCACGAGATTTAGCACACATCATTCTACACTTAATTCGTCCAAATCGAAGGATATATAGGGACTTTGGTGCACTATTTACCTAAAATCGCACGAAAATATATATGGGAGCTATATCTAAATTTGAACCGATTTTTTCGAAACTTGGCACTCAACATTCTGGACCTAATTCAGTACTCTGTACCAGATTTCGTGCAAATCGAAAAATATATAGGGACTTTGGTGCCCGATTTACCTTAAATCGGACGAAAATATATATGTCAGCTATATCCAAATCTGAACCGATTTTCAAGAAACTTGACACACATCATTCTATACCTAATTCATTACGCTGTACCAAATTTCGTGGAAATCGAAAGATATATAAGAACTTTGGTAGACCATTTACCTAAAATCGGTCGAAGCTATATATGGGAGCTATATCGAAATCTGAACCGATTTTCACGAAACTTTGCACACATCATTCTAGACTGAATTAAGTACGCTATACCAAATTTTGTGCAAATCGAAAGATATATAGGGACTTTGGTACACCATTTACCTTAAATCGGACGAAACTATATATGGGAGCTATATATAAATCTTGACCGATTTTCATAAAACTTGATCGACATAATTCTAGGCTCAATTCAATACCTTATGAAAATTTTCGTGCAAATCGAAGGATATATAGGGACTTTGTCGCACCATTTACATTAAATCGGACGAAACTATATATAGGAGCTATATCTAAATCTGGACCGACTTTCACGAAACTTGACAGACATCAGTCTAGGCTCAATTCAATACCTTATGAAAAATTTCGTGGAAATCGAAGGATATATAGGGACTTAGTCGCACCATTTACATTAAATCGGACGAAACTATATATGGGAGCTATATCTAAATCTGGACGGAGCATTAAGAAACTCTAACTTTCTTCCGATGTTTATTCTGATCCTGCGCAATATTTCATGATATTAGTACCCCCTTGCCCGATTAGAGCTCTTTCTTACACTGATATATTTTACGAATAGTACTTATATCCAGTATAGCCCTTCTAATTACTTGTCCAGATTCCCTTTTTCGTGGGTTGTGTTGCGTGCTTCGGTTTTATTTAATTATGGCCTCGACAAAAAAACATAAAAAATAAATTTTCGGTCTACTTCATCCCAAAATTTTTATCTGATCATCACCGAAAATTATTGGCGTTGTCCTTGACCATAACTGGAAGATGATGGAAAAATTTAAAGCGATCAGCGCTATATTGTCTTCTAGTATGATAATGGGATACTAAATAATATATGAATACGTAAGCACCTGTAAATATTTAAGTGTAACACCCGCATCCGAGTACATACGACAATATATCAAATGGGTATCAATTTGAAGGTTATATTATCAACTTCTCGGGTCAATATCCTACAGGAGTAAATATATAGGCCATAGAATACAAATTTTGTAATTTTTCACACAAAAGTCAGGGTGGGTCTAAATATTGACCGATATTTATCAAAAAAGGGATGCTTATTCTTTGGCCCCATCCCCTTCTCCATGTAAAATTTCGCGATGTTCGAGCCATAATTGCGGCCTCTGGAGCGACCAGAAAATCAGACAAAAATAAAGATTTTGGTCCATTTCATCCCCTAAATATTAACCGATCTTTACCAAAAACAATAGGGGTTTTCATTGGCCAGAACCCATCCTACATGCAAAATTTTGTGAAGATTGGTCCATAACTGTGGCCTGTATCGTGTTTACAAATTATAAGGGGCAGACAGACGGGCGGACACGCATGTCTAGATCGACTCAACTAGTCGAGATATGACGATCGGTATACCTAAAGGTAGGTGTAGGACCAATATTTCGCGGCGTTACAAACTCTTGAGGCTGCACAAAGCTATAATATCCTGACAACATAGTTGTGTAGAGTAAAATAACTCTATTTTAAATCGACGCCAAGAGGGTAATTTAAGAAAATATTTTTTTAAATAATCCACGACCTCGGTACCTTCAAAAAATATTAAAGAACGCCTATTGTAATATTCAAATCACATTTTTATATTTGCCATAAAGAGATGTAAATCTCCAAGGACCAAATATTTTCTTATAATCCTGCTTAAGATAAATTGAATTCCTTGTCCTCTTTTTTCACTCGGCCATAACCAATTTGTCCTTTATTTTCGTTAATTTTATATTATTCCTCCATTTGTCAAATAATTTGTCTTAAAAGAGAACATAATCGTTATTGAATCCTCTTAAATTTTTTTGGGCGGGTTCATTAAATCCAATTTATTTTAGGATATTCCTACTTCGATGTCCTTTGTGGTTATTAAAATGTGAGTGAAATATTTCAATTAACAAGAAAATAAATGAGCAACAAGAAAGGTTGTCCCCCACCACATCACATCCGTTTTGGATGGGTTCTCAAGGAAGGAAATGCTTGAGAAACTATCTGTTAATCTGTCTACGAAATGCCTAGCCTCTTAGTCTTTTCTTGGCTTTGGCCTTTTTCCCCAACACCATTGGCAATTGGCCAAAGAAGATTGTTTGTGTCCTTTTTGAGGCTGGCATTAGAAAAGGTGTAAAGGTAGGCCTTACACACAGTTACCTTTCCCACACATTTACTTTATACCACCCCTTCTAACATCGCCATTGTCTGCCCATCCCAAAAAAAATATCCTGCCTGGCATACAATGAATCCCATGTTCCATTTCAATTGAAATGTTAGATCTCCACCAGAAAAGGTCTGTAGCAAATTAATTTTCCTTTTTTTCGGAAAATAAAGGAAATGGTCACAAATTGTCACAAGGGTTAACTATAACTTCGAAAAAAGGGCCATAGGGGGGAAAAGGTGTTATCAAATGATTATTATCAGTTCTAACAAAGTTTTCTGGCATCAAATGCCAAATTTAAGCCATTTTTTGTGGGAAAATGGATTTTGTTTGGGTAGTAACCAAGAACTATTGTTCGGATTTTGGGATGTTCATTTGGTGGCAAGGGTCTGCAGGGCAAAAAGTGGCCTTACATAAGGGCCTCAAGAAATTTTTTTAAACAATTCATGCCTATTACGTCATCACAAAAATATTTTTTAAACCAGTAAGGAAAATAGTAAAGTCGGACTGGGCCGACTATATTATACCCTTCACCACTCTGGGCCTGTTGTACATATATATCCTTACAATTGCATGTCACTGTTCTCCGAAGGATCATGCTCATGTCTTTTTGCAACCTTTGATAAATTTAATTTCATTCGGGCAGATTTAGAGTCCCACCATTTACATAAAATCGGACGAAACTATATATGTGAGCTATATCTAAATCTGGACCGAAATTTGGCAGACATCATTCTAAGCTCAATTCAGTACTTTATGCCAAATTTCGTGCAAATCGAAAGATATATAGGGACTTTTGTGCACCACTTACATTAAATCGGGCAAAACTATATATGGGAGCTATATCTAAATCTGAACCGATTTCCACGAAACTTGGCTGACATCACTCTAGGCTCAATTCAGCACGTTATGCTAAATTTCGTGCAAATCGAAAGATATATAGAGGCTTTGGTGCACCATTTACATAAAATCGGACAAAACTATATATGGGAGCTATATCTAAATCTGGACTTTCACGCTTCGAACATATATTCAGTACGTTATGCCAAATTTCGTGCAAATCAAAAGATATATAGAGGCTTTGGTGCACCATTTACATAAAATCGGACAAAACTATATATGGGAGCTATATCTAAATCTGGACCGATTTTCACGAAACTTGGCGAACATCTTTCTAAGCTCAATTCAGTACGTTATGCCAAATTTCGTGCAAATCAAAAGATATATAGAGACGAATCGGACGAATATACATATGGGGGCTATATCTAAATCTGGACCGATTTTCAGGAAATTTAACATACATCATTCTAGAACTAATTCATTAAGCTAAGCCAAATTTCGTGCAAATCGAAAGATATATAGAGACATTGGTGCACCATTTACATTAAATCGGTCGAAACTATATATGGGAGCTATATCTAAATCTGAACCGATTTTCACGAAACAGTCCCAATTCAGTACGTTATGCCTAATTTCGTGCAAATCGAAAGATTTATAGGGACTTTGGTACACAAATCTGAACCGATTTTTTGCAATAGGGTTCGTGCTTGGGCCAAAAAAAAAATCAAATTTCATCCAATTCGGATTATAAATGCGACCTGTACTTTGTTTACATTTTAACACCAACAGACGGACGGACATACAAAAATCGACTCAGAAAGTCGATTTATGTATGTCCGTCCATATTCTCATATTCTCAAAAGGAGCTATGGCGCTATCTCGTTTCCTGTTACAAACATATGCACAAAGACATAATACCCTGTACCACAGTGTGGTGAAGGGTATAAAAATCCAAGCCTATTGTAGTTCTCAAAAAATTTTTTTCAAAAAAGTCCTCGCATATAGTATTTCTTAAAATACACGATTATTTTTTTATTTTCCAAGGCCTCCTTTTTGCCTATAAGATTTTACATATCCTGCCAGTAAATATTTGGGATATTTTACCTCACACATACACACACTCACACAATAACAAATTAATTTGCCCAACCAAAAATAGTGGAAACAAAAACACTGGCCGGCCAGCCATTCAAAACCCAGCCAATAAAAGTGAAATAAGACCCAGCAGGCAGTAGCGATGGACAACAACACCAAACACCAGCATCGGTGGCTGGAGCAACAATAACTGTTTTGCTTCCATTTTTGCCGCAGGACGCTGATAACAGTAATAATAACAATAACAACTGCACCAGAAACAATAATATGTAGCAACATCATCAACACAATTCAAAGATACTGGACCGAGAATGGTTGCGAATTTGCAACTAATAGGATTTTGATGATAGTTTTACAATCGTCGACTACAATCGGATGGTGAACGGTGGGGTGGGGCAATGGTGGATGGCCAGGGAGCTTGATAGTGTGAATATATTGTGGTGTCCTTTTTCGCCTGGCCTGCCCTGGTCGCATAGAATTATTTATATGTGTGAGAAACAATAAGGATGTGTAGATTGTTTTATTTTGGGTAAAAAAGAAGCGGAGGACATGAGGCTGTATTGAAATTTCTTTATAAAATCCACGCCTATTGGTCTTAAGAAATTTCTTTATAAAATCCACGCCTATTGGTCTTAAGAAATTTCTTTATAAAATCCACGCCTATTGGTCTTAAGAAATTTCTTTATAAAATCCACGCCTATTGGTCTTAAGAAATTTCTTTATAAAATCCACGCCTATTGGTCTTAAGAAATTTCTTTATAAAATCCACGCCTATTGGTCTTAAGAAATTTCTTTATAAAATCCACGCCTATTGGTCTTTAGAAATTTCTTTATAAAATCCACGCCTATTGGTCTTAAGAAATTTCTTTATAAAATCCACGCCTATTGGTCTTAAGAAATTTCTTTATAAAATCCACGCCTATTGGTCTTAAGAAATTTCTTTATAAAATCCACGCCTATTGGTCTTAAGAAAATTGAGACTTCCTTAATTATACCCTTCACCACACTGTGGTACAGGGTATTATGTCTTTGTGCATATGCTTGTAACAGGCAAAAATAATCGAGATAGACCCATGGTTCCTTTTGAGAATAGGCGTAGAATCACATTCTGAGTCGATTTATGCACGTCCGTCCGTCCGCCTGTCTGTCCATGTTAAATTGTAAGCAAAGTACAGGTCGCATTTATGATCCGAATTAGATGAAATTTGTGTACAGCTCATTTGTTTGGCCCAGGGACGAACCCTATTGAAATTGGGAAAAATCGGTACAGATTTAGATATAGCTCCCATATATATTTTCGTCCGATTTAAGGTAAATGGTGCACCAAAGTCCGTATATATCTTTCGATTCGCATTCGAAATTTGGCACAGCGTACTGAATTAAGTCTAGAACGATGTCTGCCAAATTTCGTGTAAATCGGTTCAGATTTAGATATAGCTCCCATATATATATATATATATATATATATCAAATCTTTTGATTTGCACGAATTTTGGTATAGCGAACTAAATTAAGTCTAGAATGATGTGTGCAGAGTTTCGTGACAATCATTTCAGATTTAGATATAGCTCCCATATATATTTTCGTCCGATTTTATGTAAATGGTGCACCAAAGACCCTATATATCTTTCGATTTGCACGAAATTTGGCATAGTGTACTGAATTGCGTCTATAATAATATGTGCTAAGTTTCATGAAAATCGGTTCAGATTTAGATATAGCTCTTATATAGTTTCGCCCGATTTTAGGTAATTGGTGGAAATCTTTTAATTTGCACGAATTAATTTTCCTGAAATCTGTTCAGATATAGATATATAACAAAAGCGCGTCATCTGTTAGGATACATATGTCGAATATACCAAAAGTGGTGAAGGGTATCATATATTTGGGCCAGTCCGACTTTACTACTTTCCTTACAGGTTTTTTAAATAAATTCTCCCCTGTTATGAGGCCTTCCTTTAAATATTGTTAATAATTTCTCGACTGTTCTGAGACCTCCTTTAAATATTTTTAACAAATCACCAACTGTTCTGAGACCTCCTTAAAATATTTTCAATAAATTCTCCTCCTGTTCTGAGGCATTCATTTAAATATTTTTAATAATTTCTCGCCTGTTCCGAGGCCTCATTAAAATATGCTTTAAGAGCCAGGCCTTTTCTGAGTCATCCTTAAAATATTTTTAAAAAATTCCACGTCTGATCTGAAGCCTTCCATGGCTTCTGGAAAGCCTCAAGAAATATTAATAGAGATTCTCTGAGATGTGTTCCGAAGTCCCCAGAATTTCTAATAGTTACCCTGGGCACCACCCATACGAAAAATAGCAACATTTAATAAGCAAGGACCCTATCACTGCTCAATATTCAAGATATGAATTGTTCCTAGGCAACAATAGATGGCGGGCCTATATATGACCTATATGCTAAGAAAATTTTCCTAAATTACTTTAAAAATCACATTTCAGAGCCTTATTTTTTCCCCCTGACACATCTTCTTGCTACAGTAGCCCAAGCACTAAATAAACAAATATCCCAACCAAATCAAGCATATGTTGTTTCTAGACAACGATAGATGGCGAACCTCAGCATGTAGTACAGGCTACATCTGTATCTACTTAGCTGGATTAAAAAACAAAGAAATGAAAAGGACGAATCTGAGATAAGGGCTTATGAAGGGAAATGCCGATGCTTTAGCCAGAAGATGTGACAGGAAAAAATAGGCCTCTGAAATGTGATTTTTAAAGTAATCTAGGAAATATTTCTCAATCCACTTCTAGAATGTGTAATTTTTTGGCATTTCAAGGTCCTACAAATATATAAGGTTGGCGGCACTAGAAAAGTGTGGCTTGTGAAATTTCTATAGGGACCCTGAAAAGGGTCTACAAAGCAGCCAAAACAAAGAAATCTCTGGAAGTTTATATAGTATTTAGGCTTCTATTAGGGCTCTGGAAATTTTCTTCAACATCCTGTATCTTTTGTAAATGTTCTTTGTGTGTCTCTGAAATTAATTCTAAAGCATTAAAACCTGATTTTTTGCAAGCTGCAGTAGGCCTTTGGAAAGTATCATTTAAACACACTACGTAGATACATCAGACAATATTTCTCCAGTTCCTACAGATTTCGAATATTAATGGCATACACATTTTCCAAGACCATAAGAAACACTTCAAGAGTCTTACATGAAGACTTGTAAGACTCTTGAAGTGTTTCTCATGGTCTTGTATAAGATTTTCTGTAGGTCTTTGAAAATCATACTCAAGGTCATATAAAACGTGAAACTGCATAAGTCTCCATAAGTCTCTTGGAAAGAGGGATTTTTAAGACAGCCAGCATGTGTATTAACCACCACTATGAGACTTTTGTCCAGTTCGTAAAGAATTAATATTTTAAAGTCTTTTTGTTAGACTGTCCTGCATTTTTGGTAAGATTTCCTGTAGATCTTTGAAAATTTATGTATTCTTAATGTCTTTAAAAACTTTTATAAAAATCAACCACTAGGCCCGTAGGAAATTGGTAAGAAGGTAGTCAGGAATTTCTTCAAGCGCTGCTAAGACCCCTCTTTTAAAAAGAAAAAATAATTTTGAATTTGTAAAGGCTTAAATCCCACCTCAGATGAATGAAGATAGCGACACCAAGAGGAAAATGGTAACGCTAACTAACCAATGATTTCAACCACTCTAGGCCAAACACTAAATAAGCGAAGACGCTAACCACCACCAAAATTCATCTGATGCAATGTTTCTAGACAGCGATAGATGGCAGATCCAGCAGCTAGGTCAGGCTACAAAGATCTAGAATAAAAACAAAGAAACGATTAATGGAGAAAAAAATAGGCTTTTCAACCACAACTACAAGACATCTCCCAATATGTTGCATGTTCCAACCAAAAATTGGATTTGGATGGCTCTAAGGCTCGATGGCTTTCGGGTTCAAATCCCAGCGGTGGAGGAAATTTCTTTCAATGCGTTTTTTTATTGTTTCTAAATTAGATGTATCCGAAATAACATGACATTCTAATAACTAAACTCTACTTCAACACCACCACACAAAATGGTAATGGCTGGCTACAGCTCCATCCAGAGGAAAATGGTAACACAAGATAAGCAAGAATCCCAACCACTGCACAAAAATACAAGAATACATTGTTTCTATGCAACGCTAGATGGTATACCTATCATCTAGGTAATACTAAATTAGATATGGAACAGAAAAACACATTTTTTGATAACTACATTAGGCGTGGTCTTTTTAAAAGCAATATTTTTTGATAGCTACAATTGGTGTGGTTTTCTTTTTCGTTGCTTTTTCGTAGTAAGAGGGGTTTTCCGAGTGTGGGCAACCCATTTTTTATAGTTCCAAACACGGAAAATCAACGTCAAAAAGCTGCAAACACAACGGGTACCAGAGGCCTACTCCTCTCAACTTACCCACATGCTTGAAGAAAGCACTTCTTGTCCCGATAATAGTATAGAAGCACAATTGCAAAGAATTGCCGACTCCCTACAAACTGCAGCAAAAGCAACACTTGGGTACCAAAAACCACCATCAAGAAACCAATGGTACGATCAGGAGTGTCATAATGCTACTGACAGACAGTAGCAACACGTAATGCGATGGAGAATTATTGGGAGAAAAGAGGAGAGGAGAAGAAAAGAGGAGAGGAGAACAAGAAAAACGTGAGCAAATCGAGATGTACAGGAGGCAGAATGCAGTCCGGAAATTTTACTAACGAGTAAAACAACAAGTCGAAAGCTTTGTGGCAAGCACATTTTCCGGTAGAGATGAAGAAGGAAACCTGGATACAGCGCATTGAGGATCTGGATGGAGCATTTTGAAAAGCTTCTGGTATGAAATAGTGGCGGTGAAGCACCAATAAGATATGATGGTATAGAATGTATATCTTTAAACCAAGATGAGGTCAGAATTCGACATCCCTATCCGTTCACAGATGTAAAAAGTCATGACTGCGTTTGACATTCCTGCAAAATTAATACGGCTGTTCAGTATAACTTTATCTGACACAAGGTCAGCGGTTAAAGTCGGTAAAGACCTCTCGGAGCCCTTCAATACCGAACGAGGGTTCATACAAGGTGACAGCTTATCGTATGATCTTTTTAACATCCTGTCATACGAGACACCTAACAACACATGTTACACCTAACAACACATGTTACTCACCTACGGCGATGACATCGATATAATGGGTCGAACATTGCTAGCGGTAACAGCTAACTTTGAACGAATTGATAAGGAGTCTGCCAAAATATGGGGCTGACAGTAAATGGCGCAAAGATCAAGCTGATGGTATCAACGCGCAAGACGTCCAGTAGACTCGGACCAACTGTGGAAATTGAGAACTACATCATCGAGGCAGTTAAAGATTTTATATTCCTTGATAAAACGAAAGGCATCAGTTTTGAAATTCGGGAAGGATTGTCAACAGATGCTACTATGGTCTAAGTAAACAGTTTAGAAACAAGGCCACCTCCCGCCGGACCAAACTCACACTTTACAAGACGCTGATACTACCCGTGCTATTATATGGATCTGAAGCATGGGTACTTGCGCAAGCAGATGAGCCAGCTCTTGGGGTGTTTGATAGAAAAATTCTCCGAAAGATATACGGGCCAATCTGCGTCGATTGTGAATATCGGCGTCGAATGAACCATGAGCTTCACAATTTGTACGCGGACATCGACATAGTCAGTCGCATTGAGCTGCAGCGGCTACGGTGGATAGGCCATGTTGTGCGAATGAATGATAATGCCCCAGCTCAAAAGGAATATAAAAGCCAGCCTACTGATGGTTCTTTTTTAAGCTCGGATTATGGAACAACCGCTCTGTAACAAGTCAGCTAAGTAAAGTAAGTAAGTATGTCTGTTCTGAGACCTACTTCAAATATATTTCAAAGATTCACGCCTGTTCTGAGATCTCCTTAAATTATTTTTAATAAATTCTAAAAAATACACCGACGTCCCGCCCCGTATTTCATTCTTATTATTTTTCCAATCTTCAGAAAATATTCCCCAAATATCCTATACGTCCTCATGTCCAAATTTCCTGCCGATGTCCTCATATCCTGTTTTATATTTTTTATATTTATTTATTTTTGCTTTTTTGGTCAATGTTCGCAATCAATTTTTAACCAACCTTTCGGTGATTATTGTTTTCGAATACAAGGGCTGCCATAGCTGGGGTGTGGGTTGTGTTACTGAGCCAGAATCTGATTTGTTTCTACCTTTGTTTGCCCAAAAGGCTGGTAAGGAGGTTAACTATGTGTTGATTTTTTTTCTACACTGTCAGCTGTATATGTTTCTTCTTTCTACCCATCCTCCTCCCCGCAGGCTGAGGCTTGTAGTTTTTGACCCATGAAATTAGTTTTTGTTCTTCGGATTTGTTTTTCGCTTTTTCAGGTAACCCAAAAATTAATTTAATTTTTACTATTCGAAGGGAAATACCTCCCATACCCAAAAAAAATCCGCTTATTGTTATTCATGGATCCTCTTATTGTTATGTTGCTCCTGGAACATTTTGGTGGAAATGGAACTGTTAATTTTCGTTAAACAGCTATTGTGGCAAGGAATCCTCGGTTCTGATAATTAATTTGTCACAAAATCCGACAAAATATATGCAAATAATCAACATGCCTCCCAAGCTGCAACAACACTAACGAGTCATTTTTGGATTTTTCTTTATCTAGTTAAAGGTTTTCGTACTCTGGCCCCTTCCCATTAAAATCCTAGGATCAACCCTTTTTGGGGGTTGTCACACACACACACACGAACATCCTCTTAACACATTTATGGATATGAATAATAATTTTTGGTTGGCCACAAAAGCCACCACAAATACCTTTGTCTGTGAAAAAGAAGTAACATCCGAACATTCAACACTCCAACACCTCCTCCCATCCTACACTTCTCTCTCTCACACAATTTGGACCCCTGGTCGTTTTGCCACAGTTTATCCTCCAGGAGCTAGGTTATATCACTGTGGTGTGGTTAGAAATTCATATTCATAATTTTCCGAATTTTTTGTTCTTGTTGTTGTTGTCGTTGTTCCTATTTTACATTCAACAGAGTAATCGGATTTATTAAAAACCGCATAAAAGCCAAATTATCATTGGGTTTTGGGTTTTTAACTATCCGGCAAAATATTTTGTGTTGGTCTTTTTGGTCGGACTCTCTCCACCCCGCTTGGTGTTGTTGTTGTTACCTAGAGAAGAGGATTTAATGGTTTGCCAGTTTTCAAGGTGTGTGTGTGTGTGAGTGTGTGCTACAGAATTCGGGGGACTTTCATGCAAATTATTTAATTAACAAAAGGACTTTTTGGAAAAAGGTAATTTGGCAAAAATTTAAATTGCTTTGCAGCTTATAAATATTGTTGGCGGATTTTTATTCCGTTTTTGGCCACATAAGAGCTTTAACTTTAATTTGGTGATTGGCAAAAAAAAAAATAGAGCATATGGTTGGTCAATGGGGTCCTTATAAAAAAATAAATAAAATAACAACAACTGTAATTAAAAATGGTAAATTTAAAGGGATATAAAAAATATTATTCAAAGGATCCGCACGGAGGAGATTTATTAAAAAATATTTTTTGTAGGCTACAATAGGCGTGAATTTAATAGGCGTTATTTTAAATTTATTTGGTAACTTTTACTATAACACTTGTATTGCCTATAAATTCCTTCGCCGACTTCAGGCGTATATAGGTACAAAAAATAACCCTATACACATTCGGCAATACAAAGGCGGGTATATTAAATGTTGAGGGGTTCAAGGTCCAGAAATAGTTACCCTGAAATAAAAATATACAATATTCATTTAAATGTGTCTTTAATTGAAAAAAAAATAAATTAATTCAAACCCACCTTCATAACCGGACACTTCATGGGCATTGTGCCCTGCTGGAAAATACCTGAGGCCAAATCGGTTAAAAATTTACTTTGACTTTTACCAAATGATCGGCAGATATTGAAATCGTATTGCAATAGAGTACGATAGCTATTGGCTTTCGTATTGTTACGAACACCCAGCTCAACCATGGCCCATTGATCCTGTTTGAAGTCATGGGCCACCGATATGTTCAGATGTAGGCTGCCATTCGGATTGATTTTGGCCTCCTGGCCACTGTGATGTTTTGGGTTGAAGGTGGTCGCCACCGACACAAATTCGATTTTTTTCATTTCAATACATTTTAGAATTTCGAATAGTAAAATTATTTGGATTTTGAAATTCATGATGTTTTCGTCTTTGTTGTTGGTTTGCAAATATTTGATGACAACATTATTTTTTGGTGGTTAATAAATTTGTTTGTTTTTTGTTGTTAGTGGTATTAAGTGGACTTTTAAATTTATATTTTTAATTAACAACAAAGTAATTAATTGTGATAATCGCCAAAAGTGTGTTTCAAATTTAGAAATATTTTTATACCCTCCACCATAGTATGGAGGGTATATTAGTTTTGTTTTTCCGTTTGTAACGCATCGAAATAATCATTTCCGACCCTATAAAGTATATATATTCTTGATCAGCGTAAAATTCTATGACGATATAGCCATGTCCGTCTGTCCGTCTGTCCGTCTGTCCGTCTGTCTGTCTGTCTGTCCGTCTGTCTGTTGTAATCACTCTAGCGTCTAAACGAATGGAGATAGATCGCCAAAATTGTGCATAGAGTCGTCTTTTGTCTGCAGGCAGGTCAAGTTCGAAGATGGGCTTTATCGGTCCACGTTTAGGCATAGCTCCCATATAAGGGTACCCCCAAATTTTCGGTATTTTGGGGTTCTTGAGCGCGGTTTTCAACCGAATTCGCTGAAATTTGCTACATAGGGTTCTTATTGGGTACTTAATATCTCCACAAAAAATTATAAATATAGGTCCACTTTTTCTGGTAGCCCCCATATAAGGGTACCCCCAATTTTGCGGTATTTTGGGGTTCTTGAGCGCGTTTTTCAACCGATTTCGCTGAAATTTGGTATTTTGTAGTCGTATATGGTAACAAATCTCCCTACCAAAAATTATTAATATTCACCCCCTTTTAGGGGTAGTCCCCTTATAACCCCCTTTTTATACCCTCCACCATAGTATGGAGGGTATATTAGTTTTGTTTTTCCGTTTGTAACGCATCGAAATAATCATTTCCGACCCTATAAAGTATATATATTCTTGATCAGCGTAAAATTCTATGACGATATAGCCATGTCCGTCTGTCCGTCTGTCCGTCTGTCTGTCTGTCCGTCTGTCTGTTGTAATCACTCTAGCGTCTAAACGAATGGAGATAGATCGCCAAAATTTTGCATAGAGTCGTCTTTTGTCTGCAGGCAGGTCAAGTTCGAAGATGGGCTTTATCGGTCCACGTTTAGGCATAGCTCCCATATAAGGGTACCCCCAAATTTTCGGTATTTTGGGGTTCTTGAGCGCGGTTTTCAACCGAATTCGCTGAAATTTGCTACATAGGGTTCTTATTGGGTACTTAATATCTCCACAAAAAATTATAAATATAGGTCCACTTTTTCTGGTAGCCCCCATATAAGGGTACCCCCAATTTTGCGGTATTTTGGGGTTCTTGAGCGCGTTTTTCAACCGATTTCGCTGAAATTTGGTATTTTGTAGTCGTATATGGTAACAAATCTCCCTACCAAAAATTATTAATATTCACCCCCTTTTAGGGGTAGTCCCCTTATAACCCCCTTTTTTTTTATTTTAAAATAGTTAGCTGATGTTTTGCGGGTGTTGGGGTTATCCCATGTAGCTGTATTCCACCATAGTAGGGGGGTTATTCGGCAGACGAAATTTTCAGTTCACATTTTCTAAAGACCAAACAAGGCGTGGATTTATTAAAGAATAATTTTCTAAAGACCAAACAAGGCGTGGATTTATTAAAGAATAATTTTCTAAAGACCAAACAAGGCGTGGATTTATTAAAGAATAATTTTCTAAAGACCAAACTTAAAGAATAATTTTCTAAAGACCAAACAAGGCGTGGATTTATTAAAGAATAATTTTCTAAAGACCAAACAAGGCGTGGATTTATTAAAGAATAATTTTCTAAAGACCAAACAAGGCGTGGATTTATTAAAGAATAATTTTCTAAAGACCAAACAAGGCGTGGATTTATTAAAGAATAATTTTCTAAAGACCAAACAAGGCGTGGATTTATTAAAGAATAATTTTCTAAAGACCAAACAAGGCGTGGATTTATTAAAGAATAATTTTCTAAAGACCAAACAAGGCGTGGATTTATTAAAGAATAATTTTCTAAAGACCAAACAAGGCGTGGATTTATTAAAGAATAATTTTCTAAAGACCAAACAAGGCGTGGATTTATTAAAGAATAATTTTCTAAAGACCAAACAAGGCGTGGATTTATTAAAGAATAATTTTCTAAAGACCAAACAAGGCGTGGATTTATTAAAGAATAATTTTCTAAAGACCAAACAAGGCGTGGATTTATTAAAGAATAATTTTCTAAAGACCAAACAAGGCGTGGATTTATTAAAGAATAATTTTCTAAAGACCAAACAAGGCGTGGATTTATTAAAGAATAATTTTCTAAAGACCAAACAAGGCGTGGATTTATTAAAGAATAATTTTCTAAAGACCAAACAAGGCGTGGATTTATTAAAGAATAATTTTCTAAAGACCAAACAAGGCGTGGATTTATTAAAGAATAATTTTCTAAAGACCAAACAAGGCGTGGATTTATTAAAGAATAATTTTCTAAAGACCAAACAAGGCGTGGATTTATTAAAGAATAATTTTCTAAAGACCAAACAAGGCGTGGATTTATTAAAGAATAATTTTCTAAAGACCAAACAAGGCGTGGATTTATTAAAGAATAATTTTCTAAAGACCAAACAAGGCGTGGATTTATTAAAGAATAATTTTCTAAAGACCAAACAAGGCGTGGATTTATTAAAGAATAATTTTCTAAAGAAAGACCAAACAAGGCGTGGATTTATTAAAGAATAATTTTCTAAAGACCAAACAAGGCGTGGATTTATTAAAGAATAATTTTCTAAAGACCAAACAAGGCGTGGATTTATTAAAGAATAATTTTCTAAAGACCAAACAAGGCGTGGATTTATTAAAGAATAATTTTCTAAAGACCAAACAAGGCGTGGATTTATTAAAGAATAATTTTCTAAAGACCAAACAAGGCGTGGATTTATTAAAGAATAATTTTCTAAAGACCAAACAAGGCGTGGATTTATTAAAGAATAATTTTCTAAAGACCAAACAAGGCGTGGATTTATTAAAGAATAATTTTCTAGAGCAGTATAGTCGGACGGGGCCGACCATACGATACCCCACACAACTACCAAGGAAATCAAACTTATGCGCATTTTCATTCCAAGCCTGGGCAATATTTCGTGATAATTGCACCCTCTTGCCCGATTTGATTTCAACAGCACCTCTTCCTTACAATGACATTTTTCTCAATATTACTAATATTCTGTACAGCCGCCCCTCTAATTACTTGTCCAGATTCCCTTCACCGTGGGTGGTGTTGTGATGTTCGGTTTATAATTGTGGCCTATAGAGCGACTCGAAAAAAACACAAACTAAGTTTTTGGTCTAATTCATCCCGAAATTATTATCTGATCATCACCGAAAATTATAAGCGTTGTCCTTGACCATAACTGGAACCTAATGGAAAATTTCAAAACAATCAGTGCAATATTCCCACCCTTTAGTATGGTAATGGTTTACTAAATAATATCTGAATACGTAAGCACCTATAAATATTTGAGTGTAACTCCCATATCCATATATCCTTCTGGAGCAAATATGTTCGCCATAGAATACAGATTTTGTAATTTTTCACACAAAAGTCAGGGTTCATTTGACCCGCTAAATAATGACCGATCGTTATCAAAGCAGCCATGTACATTCTTTGACCCAATCCTCTTCTCCATGTAAAATTTCGCCATGTTCGGGTCATATTTGCGACCTCTAGAGCGACCAGAAAACCCGACAAAAATTAAGTATTTGGTCCATTTCATTCCCTAAATACTAACCGATTCATTGGCCAGAACCTATCCTACATGCAAAATTTCGTGAAGATTGGTCCATAACTGTGGCCTCTATCGTGTTTACAAATTATAATGGGCGGACGGACGGACACACATGTCTAGATCGACTCAGCTAGTCGAGATATGACGAACGGTATACTTAAAGGTGGATCTAAGATCAATATTTCGCGGCGTTACAAACTCTTGGGGCTGCACAAAGCTATGATACCCTGTCAACATAGTTGTGTAGGTATAACAAGGGGGAGAGGATAGTCAACAAAACATATTTTTTAATAAATCCACGCCAATTGTAGTCAACAAATATTTTTTAATAAATCCACGCTTTGAAAAAATTGTCATTGCCTATGTAGACCCCCATATATCCCCCCGGTTTGCCAAAATGTAAATAAAAATTTACAGCCTGACTTAATCTGATGCAAGTTTAGCCACTTCTTGGTTGGTCAGTCAGTCAGGCCATGACGAAATCGTAACCAACAACAACTGGTTGTTGGTCTAGCATTCATGCAATTTTCAAGTTTTTCTCTCACTCTCGTTTTTGTTGGCCGATTTGGATATTTGCTGGCGTTATCGTGGTGGTCAATGAGCTCCAAGCAGCATGCAGTTATGAATGGTCATTCATGACCGGTCCACTGACTGAGTGGCCTAGCTACCGGCCAAAAAGACTTGCAGCATTGTATAAGCAGCCTATAGCCGGGTAACTATTGGCTGCAGGTTGCTGCTAAGCACAAATTATTGCGACACTCTTTTGTTGTTATTGTTATTTATTGTTGTTGTAATTGTTTGGTTGTAGATCACTTTCAATGTTGTGTTTTTTCGAATTTATTTTTTGGAATTTTCCTTTGCAATGAATTGTAGTCTCTAGCTCTCTGTCTCTCTCGTTATCTTCTCTCTCTGTTAACTATTTGTTGTAATTGAATTCAATTTTTTTGGCAATTTTCTTAAGGCAATTCTTGAATTTTACAATATTTTCAATTTCAGTTATCTGGCGATCGGTCTGGTGTTAAGTTGACGGTTTCAAAACTAAACGGCTTAGAATTCGTATCGGAATAATTTATTTATTAAAAAAAAATTAAAAAATGTCATTGAGAATTATTTCAAGTATTGCCATTGTCCTATTTTGTTATTGTGTTCGGGTACAATGTCAGGAGAAATTCTTAACCGATCCGCGTAAGTGGTAATTGAGGCATGAAAAAAATTCTGAAAAAAAAATAATAATACAAAAATTATTCTCCGATAAATCCCCACCTATGGGTCCTTTAAAAAATTATTCCTTAATAAATCTCCACCTATGGTTCCATGGAAAAATTATTTTTTAATAAATTCTTTAATAAAAACCCAACTCTGGGTCCTTAAAAAATTATTCCTTAATAAATCCACGCCTTGTGGGTCCTTTAAAAAATTATTCTTTAATTAATCCCCACCTCTGGATTCTTTAAAAAAATTATTCTTTAATAAATCCCCAACTATGGGTACTTTAAAAAATTATTCTTTAATAAATCCCCAACAATGGGTCCTTTAAAATATTATTCTTTAATAAATCCGCACCTATGGATCCTTTGAAAAATTATTCTTTAATAAATCCCCAACTCTGGATTCTTTAAAAAATATTCTTTGATAAATCCCCACCTATGGGTCCTTTGAAAAATTATTCTTTTATAAATCCACGCCTCAGTTGGCCTTTGAAAATTATTCTTTAATAAATCCACGCCTCAGTTTGGCCCTTGAAAAATTATTCTATAATAAATCCACGCCCTGGGGTCCTTAAAAAAATATTCTTTAAGAAATCCCCACCTCTGGGTCCTTTAAAAAAATATTCTTTAAAAAATTATTCTTTAATAAATCCCCACTTCCGGATTCTCTAAAAAATGCTCCTTTAATAAATCCACGCCTTGTGGGTCCTTTAAAAAATTATTCTTTAATAAATCCACACCTTGAGGTCCTTTAAAAAATTATTCTTTCATAAATCCACAACTTGTGGGTTCTTTAAAAAAATATTTTTTAATAAATCCTTACCTTGGGGTCCTTGGAAAAATTATTTTTTAATAAATCCACCCCTTTAATAAATCCACCCTAATAAATCCACTCCTTTAAAAAATTATTCTTTAATAAATCCACGCCCTGTGGGTCCTTTAAAAAAATATTCTTTAATAAATCCACGCCCTGTGGGTCCTTTAAAAAATATTCTTTAATAAATCCACGCCCTGTGGGTCCTTTAAAAAATTCTTCTTTAATAAATCCACGCCTTAAGGTCCTTTGAAAAATAGTTTTTAATAAATCCACGCATTGAGATCCTTAAAAAAATTACTCCTTAACAAATTCACGCCTTTAGGTCCCTTAGAAAATTATTCTTTAAAAAACCAGCCCTGAGTCCTTTAAAAAAAATTCTCGAAAAATTCACGCCTTGTGGGTCCTTTAATAATTATTCGTTAATAAATCCCCCCTTGTGGGTCCTTTAAAAAAATATTCTCGAAAAATTCACGCCTTGTGGGTCCTTTAATAATTATTCGTTAATAAATCCCCCTTGTGGGTCCTTTAAAAAATTATTCTTTAATAAATCCACGCCTTAAGGTCCTTTAAAAAATTATTCTTTAATAAATCTACGCCTTGAGATCCTGTAAAAAATTATTCTATAATAAATCAACGCCTTGAAGATCCTTCTTTAATAAATTCCCGTCTTCTGGATCCTTTAAAATTAATTTTCTTTTATTTTTCCGAACTAAAATCCCCCCGAAACTAAAATTCTTTAAAAATTTATTAACACTTCTTCAACAGCAGATTACATCAAGTCATGCAAGATTGCGGCTAAGGACTTTGTTAATTGTTCGACGGAAAGTATACAAAAGCTGTTCGACAAACTGAATGATGGTGAGTGGGTCCCTAGGCAACCTTTAAAAAAAATCGAAAATTATTTTTTTTTCTAATATTTTTCCCAGGCATTCCCGGTCTGGATAGCATCAAAAGCTTCGACCCCTTCCTGCTGAATCGCATTAAAATCACCCAGGGCAATAGTAATGCCATTAATCTCAAAGTGGAATTGGCCAATGTACAGATTATAGGGTTCGGTCACACTCATGTGCTGGAGAGTATGTAAGTAATGATACGATGAAGAGATGGGGGTAGAGAGGAAAGAGAGAATCTAATATTTGAAATATGACCTCTCTTCAGTGTTTATCCCAAGGACTATAGCTGGAAGACCACATTTGTATTGCCCGTCATGAAGCTGAAGGGTGATTATAGCCTGTTTGGGCGGATTCTGCTGATACCGCTTAATGGTAGGGGTGAGGTGTTTCTGGATGCAGGTATGGGGAGGAAATTTGAGTTTTTGTTATTAATTTTTATATATTTTTTAAATTTGTTTTTCATTTTAGAAAACATGACAGTGGTAATGCGTACAAAGACCAAATTATATTCCAAAGGCGGCTTCACATTCTATAATGTCACAAATACCGATGTCGATTTCAAATTGGAGGGCCTGAAATCGTATTTCTCGAATTTGTTTAATGGGCAAAAGCAATTGGGTAAGAATGAGAAATAATTAAAAAAACCGCAAAACCTCAATTTAAAAAAAATTAAATTTAAAAAACAGTAAGGAAAGTAGTAAATTCGGACGACTATATGATACTCTTCACCACTACGGGTATATTAAACAGCAAAATTAACATGAAATTGGACGAAATAAAATATGCGATATTTACTTATATGTGATTGGACTAAATTCAGTACGCTATGCAATATTAGAACTTTGGTACATTATTTACATTAAATCGGACGAAAAAAATATATATATATATATATATATATATATATATCTGAGCCGATTTTCACGAAACTTAGCACACATCATTTCAGACTCCATTCATTACCCTATGGCAAATTTCGTGCAAATCGAAATATATTAAGGGACTTTTGTGCACCATTTACATAAAATCGAATGAAAATATATATGGGAGCTATATCTAAATCTGAACCGATTTTCACGAAACTTGGTAGACTTAACTTTAGGTTCAGTACCTTATGCTAAATTTCGTTTAAATCGAAAGTTATATAGGGACTGTTTACATTAAATCGGTTAAATATATATATGGGAGCTATATCTAAGTCTGAACCGATTTTCAGGAAACTTAACACACGTCATTCTAGACCTAATTCTCTACACTGTGCCAAATTTCGTGCAAATCGAAAGATATATAGGGACATTGGTGCACCATTTACCTTAAATCGGACGAAACTATATATGGGAGCTATATCTAAATCTAGACCGATTTTCACGAAACTTAGCACACTTCGTTCTAAACTTAAATCAATACGCTGTGTCAAATTTCGTGAAAATCGTAGGTTATATAGGCACTTTGGTGCACTATTTACCTAAATCGGACGAAAATATATATGGGAGCTATATCTAAATCTGAACCGATTTTCAGGAAACTTAACACACATCATTCCTGACCTAATTCATTACGCTGTGCCAAATTTCGTGCAAATCGAAGGCTATATAGGGACTTTGATGCACCATTTACATTAAATCGGACGAAAATATATATATGGGAGTTATATCTAAGTCTGAACCGATGTTCACGAAATTTAACACACATTGTTCTAGACTTAACTCATTACGCCCTGCCAAATTTCGTGCAAATCGAAGAATATATAGGGACTTTGGTGCACCATTTACATAAAATCG
The DNA here is from genome assembly GCF_032173495.1 of Musca vetustissima. Classification (NCBI taxonomy): domain Eukaryota; kingdom Metazoa; phylum Arthropoda; class Insecta; order Diptera; family Muscidae; genus Musca; species Musca vetustissima. Next base: position 14,034 of record NW_026885017.1, on the reverse strand, counting down.
GACGAAACTATATATGGGAGCTATATCTAAATCTGAACCCATTTTCATGAAACTTAGCACACATCATTCTAGAGAGAATTCAGTACGCTATGCCAAATTTCGTTCAAATCGAAGGGTATATAGGGACTTTGGTGCACCATTTACTTAAAATCGGACGAAACTATATATGGGAGCTATATGTAAATCTGAATCGATATTCGCGAAACTTAACACACATCGTTCTAGATTTAGTTCAGTACGCTATGTCAAATTTCGTGCAAATCGAAGAATATATAGGGACCTTGGTGCACCATTTACCTAAAATCGGATGAAAATATATATGGGAGCTATATCTAAATATCGACCGATTTTCACGGAACTTAGCAGACATCACTATAGGCTCACTTTAGTGCGTTATGCGAAATTTCGTGAAAATTGAAAGATATATAGGAACTTTGGTTCAGCATGCGGATGAATATATATATATATATATATATCGAGTTATATCTAAATCTAAACCGATTTTTCCCAATTTCAATAGGGTTCGTCCCTGAGCCAAACAAATGAGCTGTGCCTAATTTCATACAATTCGGATCATAAATGCGACCTGTACTTTGTTTACAATATAACATGAACAGACGGACGGACGGTCATAAACTACTCAGAAAGTGATTCTATGCATATCCTCAAAAGGAACCATCTGTCTATCTCGCTTCCTTTTGCCTGTTAAAAAAATATGCATAAATACATAATACCCTGTACCACAGTGTGGTGAAGGGTAAACAAATCCAAGCATAAGAGCAACTGCAAAAATATTTTTAAACCAGTGAGCGGATCAGTGTAGTCGGACCGGGCCGACCATATAATACCGTACACAACTTCCACGGAAATCTAACTATGTGGTTCTATATTCTGAGCTTGGGCAATATTTCTCGATACTTGCACCCTGTTGACCGACTAGAGGTCAACAAATTTTATTAATATTCAGCACAGCCCCTCTGTGTATTGTGTTGGGATGTTCGACTTATAATTGTGGCCTATAGATCGACTCGAACGAACGGTCCACGTCATTCCAATATTAATATCTGATCATCACCGGCGTTGTCCTTGACCGTACCTGGATCCTCATGGAAAATTTCAAAACGATCAGCGCTATATATTTGCCCTCTAGTTCGGTAATGGGTTACTAAATAATATACGTAATACGTAAGCACCTGTAAATATTTAAGTGTAACTGCAACATCCGAGTGTATACGGCAATATAATTGGTATCGATTTAAAGGACAACCACTTCTCTCGAATATACTCTCTCGGATCTATGTCCTTCAGGGGCAAATATATACGCCATAGAATACAAATTTTATAATTTTTCACACAAAAGTCGGGGTCCATTCGACCCGCTAAATATTGGCCAATCTATATTCAAACAAGTATGCTTATTCTTAAGCCTATCCCATACTACATGCAAAATTTCGTGAAGATTGGTCCATAACTGGGGCCTGTATCGTGTTTACAAATTATAATGGACAGACGGACGGACGGGCATAGATGTCTAGATCGACTCAGCTAGTCGAGATATGACGATCGGTATACATGGAAGCATATTGTATTTTCAAAAAATATATTTCTCATCCATTTTTTTTTTCTTGTTAATCCTTTTCACCCCCCTTCTTCCAGAGGACAGTACAAATAAATTCTTCAATGACAATTGGCGCATGTTAACCGATGCCCTCTACACGGTGATTACACAAACCATCGAAGATATTCTCTTGGATGTTCTGCGGAAGATTTTCCATTTTATACCGGCGAATTTCTTTGTCGAAGATATCCCAACACCGGAACAATTGTATGGCAGCAAACAGAAGTCGGGAAAGAAAATTTAATGGAATATCCTTTCAAGGATGTGTTGAAGGATAAACATCCTTTATTGTACACGTCAATTAAGATGTTTATTTTTAATTTTAAGCAATTTGTATATATACTTGTAAATATACGATAATTTTCCCCCAATAAAATAAAAGAGGACAGAAAATAAATTTTCTTGTTAATTTGGTAAATTTTAAGTTTTGCAGAATTCTTATGACCTTTCCCCACAACCCTCAGAAACGCCATTCGTGCCATTGCAGCTGACATTAATTTGTTTACTTCTGCAATTGGCTGAAATGGGTTTTCAAACCAAACACCAACGATCAATTAAGTTCTTATCCACAAAAATCGGTAATGCCAGTCAGGATAGAGACATTTGCTATTTGGCGAGTGTGCTCAGCCACTGAACCAAATTGTATTCAGTATGGCAATGTGAAAAGTTGGAGGATAAGTAATGAAGGGCAGAGATGGGCAACAGATGGAACGCCTAGGGTAACATAAAATAATATGAGGCCTACACCGCTCAACTTACACACCTGCTTGACGAAAGCACTTCTTGTCCCGATAATAGTATACAAGCACAATGACAAAGAATTGCCCACTCCCTACAAACTGCAGCAAAAGCAAATCTTGGGTACCAAAAACCACCATCAAGAAATCCATGTCACGATCAGGAGTGTCGTAATGCTACTGAAGTGAAAAATGCAGCGTTCAGGACAACCTTGCAGACAGTAGCAACACGTAATACGATGGAGAATTATCGGGAGAAAAGAAGAGAGGAGAAACGTATTTTCAGAAAAAAGAAGAAAGAACAAGAAAAACGTGAGCGTGAACTAATCGAGATGTACATAAGTCAGAATGAAGTCCGGAAATTCTAACAACGGGTAAAACACCAAACGGAAGGCTTTGGCGCAGGCACGTCCTCCTGTAGAGATGAAGATGGAAACCTGGTGACAGATACAGACAGCGTGTTGAGGATCTGGAAATATCATTTTGAAAAGCTTTTGGAAATAGTGGCGGTGAAGAAAATACTCCAGAACCCCGAATAAGAGATATAGAGTGTATACCACCTAGCCAAGATGAGGTCAGAGTAGCAATTAATCGGCTGAAGAACAATAAAGCAGCAGGTGCCGACGGGTTACCAACCGAGCTATTCAAGACTGGTGGTCAGATGCTGGTAAGGAGCATGCACCAGCTCATATGTACAATTTGGCTAGAGGTATGCATTCCCAATGTCGGGAACCTACGCATCCTGTGTCCCGTGCACAAAAAAGGAGACCAGACGATATGTGGAATAAGTCTCTGAGGAATAAGTATCCTTCCCATCGCATATAAAGTGCTATACAGTGTGCTGTGTGAACGAATGAAGCCAATGGTCAATGACATTATTGGACCATACCAATGCAGCTTTAGGCCTGGCAACTCCACCATTGACAAGATTTTCACATTGCGCCAGATCCTAAAAAAAACCCACGAAAAACACATCGACACATTCCACTCAATTCGTCGATTATAAAGCCGCATTCTACAGCCCTATCCGTTCAGAGGTGTTTAAAGCCATGCCTCCATTTAGAATTCCTGCAAAATTAATACGGCTATGCAGGATAACTTTAAGTGGCACAATGTTAGCAGTTAAAGTAGGAAAGGACCTATCGGAGCCATTCAATACCGAACAAGGATTGAGACAAGGTGACAGTTAGTCGTGTGACCTTTTTAACATCGTGCTGGAAAAGGTCATACGAGACGCAAAGGTGAACAGAAATGACACTCTGTACACCAAACAACACATGTCACTCGCCTACGCCGATGTCATCGATATAATGGGTCGAACATTGCGTGCGGTAACAGCCACCTTTGAAGGAATTGAGAAAGAGTCTGCCAAAGTGGGTCGGCAGTAAACGGCGAAAAGACCAAGCTGATGGTATCAACCCACAAGACGTCCAGTCGACTCGGACCAACTGTGGAACTTGAAAACGACAGCTTCGAATAGGTAGTGAAGGATTTTATATACCTCGGTACCGCCATAAATAAAACGAATGTCATCAGTTTTGAAATTCGGAGAAGGATTGTGATGGCCAAAAGATGCTACTATGGTCTAAGTAAGCAGTTTAGAAACAAGGCCACCTCTCGCCAAACCAAACTCACACTCTACAAGACGCTGATACTACCCGCGCTGTTATATGGATCTGAAGCATGGGTACTTGCGCAAGCAGGTGAGACAGCTCTTGGGATATTTAAGAGAAAAGTACTCCGAAAGATCTATCTGCGTCAATGGTGAATATCGCAGTCGAATGAACCATGAGTTGTACCAGCTATTCTCGGACATCGACATTGTTAGACGTATTGAGCTGCTGTGACTACATTGGCTAGGCCATCTTTTGAGAATGGATGAAGATGCCCCAGCTCAAAAGGCATATAAAAGCGAGCCAAGTGATGATTCCCGCAGAAGGGGAGAGCCACGAATCCGATGGAACGATCAAGTAGAAGACAACATCTCGGAAAATGGTATTTCAAATTGAATGAGATGCGCACAAGACCGACGAGCCTGGAAATCTTTTTATACCCTTCACCACACTGTGGTACAGGGTATTATGTCTTTGTGCATATGTTTGTAACAGGTAAAAGGAAACGAGATAGACACATAGTTCCTTTTGAGAATATGCATAGAATCAGTTTCTTAGTCGATTTATGCATGTCCGTCCTTCTGTTGGAGTTAAATTGTAAACAAATTACAGGTCGCATTTATAATCCGATATGGATTAAATTTGGTACAGCTCATTTATTTGGACCAAGGACGAAACCTATTGAAATTGGGGAAAATCGGTCCAGATTTAGATAAAGCTCCCATATATATATTTTCGTCCGATTTAATGTAAATTGTGCACCAAAGTCCCCATATATTTTTCGATTTGCACGAAATTTGGCACAGCGTACTGAATTAGGTCTAAAATGATGTGTGCTTAGTTTCGTGGAAATCGGTTCTGATTTAGATGTAGCTCCCATATATATTTTCGTCCGATTTAAAGTAAATGGACCACCAAAGTCCCTATATATATTTCGATATGCACGAAATTTGGCATAGCGTAATGAATTAGGTATAGAATGATGTGTGTTAAATTTCGTGAACATCGGTCCAGATTTAGATATAGCTCCCATATATATTTTCGTCCGATTTTATGTAAATGGTGCACCAAAGTACCTATATATCTTTCGATTTGCACGAAATTTGGCATAGCGTAGTATGATGTACGATAAGTTTCGTGAAAATCGTTCCAGATTTAGATATAGCTCTCATATATATTTCGTCCGTGAAAATCGGTTCAATGAAATGAAATTTAGCATAAGTTGAAGAAAGACATAAAGATCACATATTCAAATTCGTTCAATTTCATGCCAATATTATTTCGAAAATGCGGAGTCTGTTAAGAGACATATGTAGAATATACCCAAAGTGGTCAAGGTCAGCCCATTTCCGACTTTACGACTTTCCTTACTGGTTTAAGTTCGGCTTATGGAACAACCATTCTGTCATAAGCCAGCAAAGTAAGTAAGAAATCCACTCCTTACAGGTCCTTCAAAAAAAAAAATTTTTATTAAATCCACGCCTTACAGGTCCTTCAAAAAATATTTTCTTAATAAATCCACGCCTTGCAGGTCCTTCAAAAAATATTTTTTAATAAATCCACGCCTTGCAGGTCCTTCAAAAAATATTTTTTAATAAATCCACGCCTTGCAGGTCCTTCAAAAAATATTTTTTAATAAATCCACGCCTTTGGAGGTCCTTCAAAAAATATTTTTTAATAAATCCACGCCTTTGGAGGTCCGACAAAAAATATTTTTTTAATAAATCCACGCCTTGCAGGTCCTTCAAAAACTGTTCTTTTATAAATCCACCCCTTGCAGGTCCTTCAAAAAATAGTTTTTTATAAATCCAAGCCTATGGATGTCCTTCAAAAAATATTTTTTAATAAATCCACGCCTTTGGAGGTCCTTCAAAAACTGTTCTTTTATAAATCCACGCCTTGCAGGTCATTCAAAAAATATTTTTTTATACCTCCAAGCCTTTGGAGGTCCTCCAAAAAAAATTTTTTTTTTTAAATCCCCACCTTTCAAAAAATATTTGTATTTTTCCCTTTGCTTGCCCATCTCATCCCATTATCCGTTGTGGTGATTCAAAACGCCATATAATCGAGGGTTGTTGCGATCCGCATGTTTTAACTGCCACCAAAAATATGTGTGTTGTACTTTTAAATGGCCTTAACCACAAATACAATGAGACCGTATGTGTTAAATTAATTGCCCTGTTTCCGTTTTTAAGTTGATGGTCGGTTGGATGGCTGGGCAGGATGGCCTGCCCCGGCCAGGATGTTCGGTAATATGGCAGCATGTGAATTTTCGTTAGTAATGCAAGGTTGTTATGTTGTTGCCATAACGCTGTGGCGCTTTTAAGCCCATCTCGTTGGCAACCAGTGTGTGTGTCCGTGAGTAGTCATTCCCGTGTGTGTGTTGGTGGTCACTTGAAATGTATATGTCCGTCGACGTTTTTTAATTGTAATTTTTACAGCAATTAATTTATTTTATTAAACAGTTATTTCTAGACCAAACGAATGTTGTTATCCTGGTCCTGGTTTTTTGTTTCGGCTGGAATGTCGTGTGGTGTTTGTTGGTTGGTCGTGGGTTCTCCGAGTACATTTTATGTGAATATTTTATGGCTTACAATTTTTGTATTATGTCCTACGCGGGACTACATTTTGTTGTTTCGTGGTAGTGGTGGTGGGTGTCGTGTAGTGCGGTGTCGGAATGCATTTAATTTCCATGTCCGGATTGCAGTTCAGTGTAGTGTGTGTGTGTCGTTTCGAAAATGTTTTGTGGTTTTAACGTGATTTTCGTATTGGCTGAGCTTTGGTCAAAAACAAATTTATTTAGATTAATTATTTTTTTTTCATGCACACATGTATATGTGTGAGAGTGTGTGTGTGTTTTTGTAAAATGAGTTTTGTCATGTAAATAAAATATATGTGGTATTTAAATAGTGGTAGTAGTTGTGTGGGTGTAGGATTTTATTTCTAAAACCAGAACTTGGACTAGGTAATTGCATGAAATTGGCCCCAGCGAAATTGCTTGTCACAAAAATGGCGAAATTTAAATTAATTGGTCAATTATATAAGGAAATTATTTGAAAAGAAAAAATTGCCAAAAATATGGCGATTTATATTCAAAAATTATTCGGATTTCAATTTTTTACAAAGGCGTGGATTTTTTTCCAGCAATTCCAAAGTCGTGGATTTACTAAACCAGTAAGGAAAGTTCAAAAGTCGGACGGAGCTGACTATATGATACCCTTCACCACTATGGATACATACAAGAGGGTAATGGGTACAAAACTTAATACACATCATTCTAGATTTAATTCAGAACGTTTTGCCAAATTTCGTGCCAATCGGAAAATTTATAGGGGCTTTGGTGCACAATTTACAATAAATCGGGCGAAAATATATACGGCAGTTAGACTCAATTAAGTGCGTCATGCCAATTTCATGCAAATCGAAAGATATATAGGGACATTGGTACACCATCTACCTTAAATCGGACGGAAATATACATGGGAGCTATATCTAAATCTGAACCGATTTTCAGGAAACTTAACACACATCATTCTGGACATAATCTACTACTCTATGCCAAATTTTGTGTAAATCGAATGATATTTAGGGACCTTGGTGCACCATTTACATAAAATCGGACGAAAATATATATGGGAGCTTTATCTAAATCTGAACCGATTTTTAGGAAACTTAACACACATCATTCGAGACTCAATTCAGTATGCTGTGCCAACTTTCGTGCAAATCGAAACATATATAGAGACTTTGGTGCACCATTTACATAAAATCGGACGAAACTGTATATGGGAGCTATATCTAAATCTGAACCGATTTCCTTGAAACTTAACACACATCATTATACACTTAATTCATAACGATGTGCCAAATTTCGTGCAAATCGAAAGATATATAAGGACTTTGGGGCACCATTTACATGAAATCTGACGAAACAATATATGGGAGCTATATCTAAATCTGGACCGAATTTCTCGAAACTTGGCAGACATCACTCTAGGCTTAATTCAATACGTTATGCCAAATTTCGTGCAAATCGAAAGATATATAGGGACTTTGGTACACCATTTACATTAAATCGGACGAAAATATATATGGGAGCTATATCTAAATCTCAACCGATTGTCAGGAAACTTAGCATACATCATTCTAGACCTAATTCAGTAGGATATACCAAATTTCGTGCAAATCGAAAGATTTATAGGGACTTGGTACACCATTTACCTTAAATCGGACGAAAATATATATGGGAACTATATCTAAATCTGAACCGATTTTTCGCAATTTCAATAGGGTTTGTCCTTGGGCCAAAAAAGTGAGCTGTGCCAAATTTCATCCAAATCGGATTATAAATGCGACCTGTACTTTGTTTACAATTTAACATCAACAGACGGACGGACGGACATGCATAAATCGACTCAGAAAGTGATTCTACGCATATTCTCAAAAGGAACCATGGGTCAATCTCGATTCCTTTTGTCTGTTACAAACATATGCACAAAGACATAATACCCTGTACCACCGTGTGGTGAAGGGTATAAAAAGATTTCCAAACGCGTTTTTCCTAGTTGTACCAGCTATTCTCGGACATCGACATTGTTAGACTATTGAGCTGCAACGACTACGTTGACTAGGTCATATTGTAAGAATGGATGAAGATGCCCCAGCCCAGAAGGCATATAAAAGCGAACCAGCTGATGGTTCACGCAGAAGGGGAAGGCCACGAATAAGATGCAAAGACCAAGTGGAAGACAACATTGCCGAATATGGTCATTCAAATTGGAAAAACGCGTTTGGAAATCGTTTGGAAATCTTTTTATACCCTTCACCACACGGTGGTACAGGGTATTATGTCTTTGTGCATATGTTTGTAACAGACAAAAGGAATCGAGATAGACCCATGGTTCCTTTTGAGAATATGGTTCATTTGACGGCGATATTCACCCTCAACGCAGATCGCCCATAGATCTTACGGAGAATTTTTCTCTCAAACACTCCAAAGAGCTGTCTCATCTGCTTGTGCAAGGACCCATGCTTCAGATCCATATAACAGCACGGGTAGTATCAGCATCTTGTAAAGTGTGAGTTGGGTCTGGCGGGAGGTGGCCTTGTTTCTAAACTGCTTACTTAGACCATAGTAGCATCACTATCCTTCTCCGAATTGCAAAACTGATGTCATTCGTTTTATTTATGGCGGAACCGAGATATATAAAGTCTTTAACTACCTCCAAGCTGTAGTTCTCAAGTTTCACAATTCGAGTCCCAGTCTACTGGACGTCTTGCGTGTTGATACCATCAGCTTGGTCTTCTCGCCGTTTACTGCCAGACCCACTTTGGCAGACTTCTTCTCAATTTGTTCAAAGGTGGCTGTTATCGCTCTCAGTGTTCGACCCATTATGTCGATGTCATCGGCGTAGGCGAGTAACATGTGTTGTTTGGTGTACAGAGTGTCATTTCAGTACACTTTTGTCTCTCGTATGACCTTTTCCAGTAGGATGCTGAAAAGGTCATACGACAAACTGGCACCGTGTCTGAATCCTCGTGCGGTATTAAAGAACTCCGAGAGGTCCTTTCCTACTTTAGCTGCTGACATTGTACCAGTTAAAGTTATCCTGCATAGCCGTATTCATTTTGCAGGAATTCCAAACGCAGACATGGCTTTAAACACCCCTGAACGGATAGGGCTGTCGAATGCGGTTTTATAGTCGACGAATAGATGGAATGTGTCAATGGATTTTTCGAAGGTTTTTTTCAGGATTTGGCTCAGAGTGAAAATCTGGTCAATGGTGGATTTGCCAGGTCTGATGCCGCATTGGTATGGTCCAATAATGTCATTTACCATTGGCTTCAGTCGTTCACACAGTCCGATGGATAGCACTTTATATGCGATAGGAAGAAGACTTATTCCTCAATAGTTGGCACATATCGTCTTGTTTCCTTTTTTGTGCAGGGGACACAGGATACTGAGATTCCAATCATTGGACATGCATTCTTCAACCAATTTGTACTAATCAGCTGGTGCATGCTCCTGACCAGCATCTGGCCACCAGTCTTAAGTAGTTCGGCTTGTAACCCATCGACACCTGCTGCTCTATTATCCTTCAGCCGATTGATTGCTATTCTAACTTCATCTTGGCTAGGTGGTATACACTCTATACCGTCATCTATTATTGGTTCTGGGGTATCCTCTTCACCGCTACTATTTTATACCAGAAGTTTTTCAAAATGCTCCTTCCAGATTCTCAACACGCTGTCTGTATCTGTCACCAGGTTACCTTCTTCATCTCTACAGGATGATGTGCCTGCACCAAAGCCTTCGGTTTGGTGTTTTACTCGTTGGTAGAATTTCCGGACTTCATTCTGACTTCTATATATCTCGATTTGCTCACACTCACGTTTTTCTTGCTCTTTCTTATTTTTTTTCTGAAAATACGTTTCTCCTCTCTACGTTTTTCCCGATAGTTCTCCATCGTATTAAGTGTTGCTAATGTCTGCAGCGCTGCGTTGCATTTTTCACTTCAGTAGCATTACGACACTCCTGATCGTACCACGGGTTTCCTGATGGTGGTTTTTGGTACCCAAGTGTTGCTTTTGCTGCAGTTTGTAGGGAGTGGTCAATTCTTTGCCATTGTGCTTTTATATTATTATCGGGACAAGGGGTGATTTCGTCAAGCAGTTGGGTAAGTTGAGCGGAGTAGGCTTCTGCTATATGTTGTGTTTGCAGCTTTTCGATGTCAAATTTCCATGTTACATTAGATCGCATCTTTGCGGCTACATTAAGACGGGTGCGTACCTTGGCTGCCACAAGGTAATAGACCGAATCGATATTCGCTCCCCGGATCGATCGGACGTCTAAATCACTGGATGAATGCCTTCCGTCTATCACAACATGATCGATTTGATTTCTCGTTGTTCGATCGGGAGAAATCCAAGTGACCTTGTGTATATCGAAATGCTTGAATTCGGTGCTGCTAACTACCTTGGTTTTTGCTTCCGCGAAGTCAATCAACCTCATGCCGTTGTCTGATGTTTCTTCATGGAGGCTGAATTTTCTGACGGTGGGGCCAAAAATATTTTCCCTTCCGATTTTTTGCATTAAAATCTCCTAGCAGAATGTAAATGTCATGGCCAGGGCAACGACCATACGCTGTTTCTAGGCGCTCGTAACATATGTCTTTGTTCTGTACATCTTTATCTTCGGTCTCAGCATGGGGGCAAATGAGATTGATGTAGAAGAACTTCGCTTTTATGCGGATTATAGCAATTCCCGCATCTACTGCAGTGAATCTGGAGACGAGGTCTTTAATTCTCCCGGTAACCATAAATCTGCAGCCAAATTCACGTCTCGTTTCATGGCAGCTATAATACAGGGCGTAATCAGCTGATTTACTTACGCCAGTCCCATTCCATCGCATTTCCTGTAAGGCAATAATATCGGCTTTGTACTTCTTGAGTACATCCACCAAAGCGAAAAATGCGCCTGTTCTGTACAACGTGCGCACATTCCAAGTGCGTATTCGCAGATCGTGGTCCTTTATACGTTTGCGGGGGTGGTCAACATTGGGGGTGGTTTTCTTTTTCTTTGCTTTTTCATAGTAGGAGGGGGTTTCCAAGGGTGGGCAGCTAACCCGACTCCTCAACCCATTTTTTATAGTTCTTATGAGTGAACTCGCGGCACATATTAGCCCACTATTTCATCGGGTGATGATAAAATAGCTATCCCAGGTGGCACCACGGGGAGGTCCACAATTGAGATGAAAGAGGGACCAAGATAAGCCTGGACTTCGCCATGATAAAGCCAATCAGAGCCGTTGCTTGGTATCCATCATCCCCTACGTCACCCATAAGGCGTGGATTTATTAAAAAATATTTTTGAAGCTACTCATAAGGCGTGGATTTATTAAAAAATATTTTTGAAGCTACTCATAAGGCGTGGATTTATTAAAAAATATTTTTGAAGCTACTCATAAGGCGTGGATTTATTAAAAAATATTTTTGAAGCTACTCATAAGGCGTGGATTTATTAAAAAATATTTTTGAAGCTACTCATAAGGCGTGGATTTATTAATTTTTATACCCTTCACCACGCTGTGGTACAGGGTATTATGTCTTTGTGCATATGTTTGTAACAGGCAAAAATAATTGAGATAGACCCATGGTTCCTTTTGAGAATATGCATAGAATCACTTTCTAAGTCGATTTATGCATGTCCGTCCGTCCGTCTGTCCGTCCGTCTGTCTGTCCATGTTAAATTGTAAACAAAGTACAGGTCGCATTTATGATCCGAATTGGATGAAATTTGGCATAGGTCACTTATTCGGCCCAAGGACGAACCCTATTGAAATTGGGAAAAATCGGTTCAGATTTAGATATAGCTCCCATATATATATTTAACCGATTTAATGTAAACGGTCCCTATATATCTTTCGATCTGCACGAAATTTGGTACAGGCTAATCATTTAGGCCTATAATGATGTCTGCCAATTTTCGTGAAAATCGGTCCAGATTTAGATATAGCTCCCATATATAGTTTCGTCCGATTTCATATAAATGGTGCCCCTAAGTCCCTATATATCTTTTGATTTGTACGAAATTTGGCATAACGTACTGAATTAAGCCTAGAGTGATGTCTGCCAAGTTTCGTGAAAATCGGTCCAGATTTAGATATAGCTCCCATATATAGTTTCGTCCGATTTCATACAAATGGTGCCCCAAAGTCCCTATATATCTTTTGATTTGCACGAAATTTGGCATAACGTACTGAATTAAGCCTAGAGTGATGTCTGGCAATTTTCGTGAAAATCGGTCCAGATTTAGATATAGCTCCCATATATAGTTTCGTCCGATTTCAGGTAAATGGTGCCCTAATGTTCTTATATATCTTTCGATTTGCACGAAATTTGGTATAACGTACAGAATTGAGCCAAGAATGATGTCTGCCAAGTTTCGAGAAAATCGGTCCAGATTTAGATATAGCTCCCATATATAGCTTCGTCCGATTACATGTAAATGGTGCACCAAAGCCCCTATATATCCTTCGATTTGCACGAAATTTGGCATAACGTACTTAATTGAGCCCAGAATGATGTCTGCCAAGTTTCGAGAAAATCGGTCCAGATTTAGATATAGCTCCCATATATAGTTTCGTCTGATTTCATGTAAATGGTGCCCTAATGTTCTTATATATCTTTCGATTTCCACGAAATTTGGTATAACGTACTGAATTGAGCCTAGAATGATGTCTGCCAAGTTTCGAGAAAATCGGTCCAGATTTAGATATAGCTCCGATATATAGCTTCGTCCGATTACATGTAAATGGTGCACCAAAGTCCATATATATCCTTCGATTTGCACGAAATTTGGCATAACGTACTTAATTGAGCCCAGAATGATGTCTGCCAAGTTTCGAGAAAATCGGTCCAGATTTAGATATAGGTCCCATATATAGTTTCGTCCGATTACATGTAAATGGTGCACCAAAGTCCCTATATATCCTTCGAGGTGCACGAAATGTGGCATAACGTACTTAATTGAGCCCAGAATGATGTCTGCCAAGTTTCATGAAAATCGGTCCTGATTTAGATATATCTTCCATATATAGTTTCGTCCGATTTAGTGTGATAAATCGGTCCAGATTTAGATATAGCTCCTTTTTATTATAGATTGATTTTAAGTAATTGACGCACCAAGAACCAATAGGAACAAAACGTTCTGAAATTAGTCTAACCTTCTGTCACAAGTTTGTTTGAAATCGCTTAATATTTGGATAGAGCTTCCATATATATTTTCGCCCGATTTCAAGTAAATTGGGCATCAAACTCCTCATGTTAGTCAGTTTGACATCAAATTTTGCACAACGTACAAAATTGAGCATAGAATTATGTAGTTGCGTTTTCTAGAAGTACAGACATAGCCCAACGGATGACCCATTTATATTTGTTTGAAGTCGATTTACATACTTTATGGATAGATCTACGTAGATTAACATTTAGATAAATATCACATATTTTATTTCATCCAATTTCATGCTAATAGTCCAGTTTAATATACCCATAGCGGTTAAGGGTA
>NW_026885016.1:0-63284 GCF_032173495.1 Musca vetustissima | reverse complement strand
AAACACATCTAATGGAGGTAGTACCATACATGAATATATTCTGGAAATGTTGCTTTCCATGGCTTTCAAAATTGGGGAAATTTTATAGAATATGCCAACATAAGTTTCTATGTTTTGGGACTTCTCCATATTTTTTATACCCTTCACCACACTGTGGTACAGGGTATTATGTCTTTGTGCATATGTTTGTAACAGGCAAAATTAAACGAGATAGACCCATAGTTCCATTTGAGAATATGTATAGAATCACTTTCTGAGTCCATCCGTCTGTACGTCTGTTTACAATCCGATTTGGATGAAATTTGGCACAGCTCATTTGTTTGGCCCAAGGACAAACCCTATTGAAATTGGGAAAATTCGGTTCAGATTTAGATATAGCTCCCATATATATTTTCGTCCGATTTAAGGTAAATGGTGCACCAAAGTCCCTATATATGTTTCGATTTGCACGAAATTTGGCATAACTTACTGAATTAGGCCTAGAATGATGTCTGCCAAGTTTCGTGAAAATCGGTCCAGATTTAGATACAGCTCCCGTATATAGTTTCGTCCGATTTCATGTAAGTGGTGTACCAAAGTCTTTATATATCTTTCGATTTGCACGAAATTTGGCATAACGTATTGAATTAAGCCTAGAGTGATGTCTGCCAAGTTTCGAGAAACTCGGTCCAGATTTAGATATAGCTCCCATATATATTTTCGTCCGATTTAAGGTAAATGGTGCACCAAAGCCCCTATATATGTTTCGATTTGCACGAAATTTGGCACAGCGTACTGAATTTGGCCTAGAATGATGTGTGCTCAGTTTCGTGAAAATCGGTCCAGATTTACATATAGATCCCATATATAGTTTCGAACGATTTCATGTAAATCGTGCACCAAAGTCCCTATATATCTTTCGATATGCACGAAATTTGGCATAACGTACTGAATTGAGCCTAGAGTGTTGTCTGTCAAGTTTCGCGAAAATCGGTCCAGATTTAGATATAGCTCCCATATATAGTTTCGATCGATTTCATGTAAATGGTGCACCAAAGTCCCTATATATCTTTCGATTTGCATGAAATTTGGCATGACGTACTAAATTGAGCCTAGAGTGTTGTCTGCCAAGTTTCGTGAAAATCGGTCCAGATTTAGATATAGATCCCATATATAGTTTCGACCGATTTCATGTAAATGGTGCACCAAAGTCCACATATATCTTTCGATTTTCAAATTTGGCATAGCGTACTGAATTGATGCTGGAATGATGTGTGTTGAGTTTCGTGAAAATCGGTTCAGATCTAGATATATATATTTTCGTCCGATTTAATGTAAATATGTTGCATAGTGTACTGAATTCAATCCAGAATGATGTGTGCCAAGTTTCGTGAAAATCGGTTGAACTTCCTTATATTAAAGATTGATTTTAAGTAATTGACGCACCAAGGAACCTATATATGGCTGATAGGAACAAAACGTTCTGAAATTAGTATAACCTAACCTGTGACAATTTTCGTTGAAATCGGTTCATATTTGGATATAGCTTCCATATATATTTTCGTCCGATTTTAAGTAAATTGTGCGCCAAACTCCTCATTTTTGTCAGATTGACATCAAATTTTGCACAAAATTGAGAAGAGAATAACGTAGTTGCGTTTTCTAGAAATACAGACATAGCCCAACGGATGACCTATTGATATTTGTTTGAAGTCGATTTACATACTTTTGTCCCATTGTAACAAACGAATGACATGTTTATGGATAGATCTAGGTCGTTTAACATTTATATAAATATCACATATTTTAGTTCATCCAATTTCATGATAATAGTCCTGTTTAATATACCCATAATGGTGAAGGGTATCATATAGTCGGCCCCGTCCGACTTTACTACTTTCCTTGCTGTTTTTTTTTTTTTTTGAGCGCTTGCAATGTAACGTATTTCCACATAGATTATTTTAATAAAAACAAGTATGAAAGTGTCAGTCAGTGTTGCCGACAGATTTATAGATTGAATATAATCGTATACCGCCATATAGAATTTTAAAATTTTCTAAATTTTTACACTTTGTGTGAGTGGTACCAGGAGGTGTCTTCCGATGAGTCCCATCTTCGCACTTGATCTAGGTTAGGTAAAAATATTACCATATGGTCACATTGCATGAAATCGGAATGTTCGATTCGTTTGGTTTAGAAATGTTCAAAATGTTGACATTTTGCGGGAAAGTTACTAAAAATGGGTTCCATCTTCGGACCATTATTTGGGGATGTACCAGAAAGAGTGGATCAGTATTCCCCATATTCGAACTTTTTAAACGAAACGTTAGAACGAAATCAGACGTGAATCGGTTAAGTTTTACAAGATTCTCGACTTGATCGCTCGCTCGCTTCAAAACGACTGAGATAATTTTGGAATTTGAACTTACGAGTACAAAATGTAGACCTATGATTGATGATTGGTCAAGGATTTGTTTTTTTTTTTTTTTTGGAACGGAAGGTCTTAAATATTTATATTTTGTTTTTGCATGACATATTTAAAATAGAATATTTTTAATAGAGCTTTACATTTTTGCACATATTTGGTATTGAATAAGGAATATAATAGTGCAAGTTTTAATAACGTCCCATATAAACTTACCGCCCCCTTTTCGTTATTTTGAAAGTTTTTTTCACATTTGTAGCCCAAGTGGTTCTAATTTGGCATTTCGAGCTATTGGTGGTATAACCCCAGTATAAGAGTATAGCACTATTTTTGGTATTTTGAATATTTTTGCTTCATTTTGCTACCGAAGAAGCTGTAATTTGGAAACGAATATATTTTCAGATATTTATGAATATAGTTCCGTACTTTGTTGATATCTTAAAATTTTTCAATTTTTTAACAAATTGGCATTCCGGGTTCCAGGGCGGTGGGAATATATATCCATAGCCCATGTCCTGCACCATGGCGTCTACCATCATCTAGCGTCTACCATCTTTTTTAGCATATTTACTTTTTCTAGATTTTTTTTAAATCGATATTTATGGTTTCATCTCAAACAAATTTGCCGTCTTTCAATTTCACATTGACGCATTGAAATTTCTCTATGTTTTCCTGAACCTAATTTGGAAACGTTGTGAAAAAAGGTTATATTCCCGCGGGAATACAGAAAATTAGTATGGAGGATATGTCCAAACATAAAACATTGTAGAAAATTATCCGCATAAATATGTACCCTATAATAACCCAGAGAATACGGCTCAATTCTTCAAAATACCGAAAATAGGGAGACATTTTTATATGAGGCCCACGAGCAAACTCTGATTTATAGTTATCTGAATATAGCCAGCGCCCGAAACCACGCAATGTGAAATTACAGTTACTTTTGTGGGAAGCTATGGTTCAAAATACCAAAAACGGGGTGGTACCGATGTATTCATTTTTTTGTCACTTCATAGAATTAAACATTTTCAAATTATATTATTAAATAATGTGTGGTGCCGCTTTTTTGGCGCTACCCCGAGGCTTCTCCCAAACTTGGTCCCATATTCATAATTTTTGATAGGGACATTTTTTACCCAAATAAAATCAAAAATATCAAATTACAGGGAATTGGTTGTTAAACGTGGACTACGCTAAAAAGTTGACCATTATTAATAATTTTGAGTAAGAAGATTTTCTACCCAGAAGATTTTTTTAACAAAATCTAGCAATTTTTTCTACAAAGTTTTGGCTACACTAGCTCCTCCGACTTTACTCTTTTGATTTTCTTTAGAGCTTTGAATCCCATTTTTCCCAATGCTGTCCACCACATTACAGGATTACGCTCTTATAGATCTAGTATGTCAATTTTGGACAGTAAGATGCAAGCTAGAGTCTAAACGTGGTCAAATTATCGAGAAGAATCTATGACGTTCTCAAAGCCGCATTATAGGGAATTTTCCATATGGATTTTAGTATAGATTAAAAAAACACCTTTGAACTTTATACTTACAAATTGAATAGCACAATGACATTTTTCTCTCGATATATTTGCAGATTATCACTTCTAATTTTATTATCTCATAAAAATCAAAATTACTAATGATCTGATTACTAACAAAAATTTGTCCATAATAATTTCCAATTAAGCGCATTTTTCAAATTAGCACAACAATAAATGATTTTTGTTTTCTAAGATTTGGAGATTTGCATTTCGACATGGAAACATGATTTACCCTGAAATTAAAACAAAACAAAGGGGGATAGGTGGTCATTGTGAATATCGTTTCGAAAAAACACGCTCATCTAACATGCAACAAGTGCTGAGTACTTACCGTGTCGTGTTCTATTTCCGAATCAATAACAATATTACCCCGGGCAAGGCTAAGCATCGATTTATATTGTGAGAGATCAACCTTGTTGTCATTGGAGCAGATTTTATTCTGAAAATAAAAGGGAGTTGTAATTGATTAAAGTTCTTTATTTAAGTTTGAAAAAATAAGAAACTCGTTAATTTCAATAAATATCATTTGAAAATTGTTGAAGTCAATCGATAATTGTTTCAAAAATAAGTTATCCAAAATATCAAAGATCTGTATCCGCTTACTTTCTCTATTTTTAGGATAAAAATCTATACCAGGATAAAAATCTATAATTATTTAGCCATGTAATGTAAATGTTAATATAGAAATTGATATTACTCATAGGACGTTTGGCATCGAAAATTTGTCCAAATTTGGACCGAGTTTCTAGTATTTCGATATAATTCGCAGTCATCCATGTAAGGTCTCGACCAATTTTCGGTATGGTGTAGGGAAACGTAGTCGAGCGCAAAAGTCGACTTTTAGACTTTTCGAATTTTGTAATTGACTAAAAAGTCGACTTTTCGATCATTCGATTTTGTCAAAATCTATTTTTGTCCGAAATCGATTTTCGACTTTTACGGACTAAAACAAAATCAACTTAAAATTAGATTTTTTAGAAGTATTGTTGTCAACAGATCGAATAAAGTTTTGGAATGCGTAATTTTTGGTCAATTTTGGCTTTGTGATTATAATGCATGTATTTATAAAGAAAATCGTAAGTCGATCTTGAAAAGTCGACTTTGCGTTTTTCTCAAAGATCAAAAAACGATTTCGACTTTTAGACTTTTCAATACAAAAAGTCAATTAATCGAAAGTCGATTTACTTATCCCTAGTATTGTGATGGTGCTGGCCGAATAGTCCAACCTGATTGTCTGCATATTTGTATTTCGTCTATACAATATTGTGGCATATCTCTCAGATGCCCATCAGGAGCATGTACCAACTGATAAGTACAATTCGGCTAGAGGAATGCACCCCAATGATTGAAACCTCAGAGACGATATATGTCATAGAGGAATTAGTTTCCTTCCCGTAGCATATAAAGTGCTATCCAGAGTGCTGTGTGAACTGAAGCCAATGTTCAATTATTTGCTCATATTATTTATAAGATCAATGTGGCTCCAGACCTGACAAATCCACCATAAACATTTTCACATTGCACCAAATGCTGGAAAAAAATCCACGAAAAAAATATCGATACATTCCACCTATGTATCGACTATAAAGCTGCATTCGAGGTGTTTAAAGTCATATTTGCGTTCGGCATACCTGCAAAATTAGTACGGCTATGTAGTATAACGGGCACAATGTCAGCAGTTAAAGCCGTAAAGGACATCTTGGAGCCCTTCAATACCTAACGAGGATTTATACAAGGTGGCAGTTTATCGTGTGATAAGGCATTCGATATGCAAATGTGATCAGAAATCGTACTCTGTACACCAAACAACACTGTCACTCGCCTTCGCCGTTGACATCGGCATAATA
The DNA here is from genome assembly GCF_032173495.1 of Musca vetustissima. NCBI lineage: Eukaryota > Metazoa > Arthropoda > Insecta > Diptera > Muscidae > Musca > Musca vetustissima. The sequence goes on along the minus strand of NW_026885016.1, from coordinate 57,490 downwards.
ACCTTTAAACGTATTGAGAAAGAGTCTGACAGTAAATGACGAGAAGACCAATTTGATGGTATCAACGCGCAAGACGTACATTAGGCTCGGACCAACTGTGGAACATAAAAACTACGATTTTATATACATACCTCCGGACCACCGTAAATAAAACAAAGGTTGACCAACAGATGATACTATGGTGCAGGTACGCCACCTCTCGCATGACCGAACTCAGTCTCTACAAGACGCTGATACTACCCGTTCTGGTGTATGAATCTGAAGCATGGGTACTTGCGCAAGCAGATGAGGTACCTCCTGGAGTGTTTGCCAGAAAAATTCTCCGAAAGATTTACGAGCCTATCTGCGTCGAGGGTGAATATCGCCTATATTATCGGATAGCAGTGGCTAGGTCATGCTGTGATAATGCATGAGGATGACCTAAGGCATATAAAAGCGAGCCAACTGCTGGTTCACGCAGAAGGGGAAGACCACAAATTCGATGGAAAAGCCAGATTAGAAAAGCTGCGCCCAAGACCGGCGCGCCTGGAAAATTTGACACCCGGTGGCAAATCAAAAAATTATTTAAAGTTCATTTGGTTGAAAAATTTGGCGGCAAACCAGAAAGTGGAGTGGGGGGTTACCTTTAGGTATGCCCCATACCATGAAACTTGGGTCAATATTAATAATTTTTGGTACGGACATGTGCTACATAATTAGAACCCAAAATATCAAAACGGTTGGAAAACGTGTCCAAAATAAAACAAAATACTGAGTATTGGGGAGTACTGTTATATGGGGCTACACTGAAACTTGGATCAATATTATTCAATTTTTGGTACGGATATGTGTTATTCAATGAGAACCTAAAATACTCAATTAGGTTGGAAAACGTATCCAAATTCCCAAAATACTGAATATTGGGGGTAGGGTACCGTTATATGGGAACTATCCTGAAACTTGTGATCATATTATTAATACAATTCGGTGGAAAAACGTGTTTAAAATCACTATTATACCGAATATTGGGGGTACCGTTATATGGGGGCTACACCACAACGTGGACCGATATATCCCATTTGGAATACATCCAAAAATCCTAGGAGTACTAGCAATATCTGTGCAAAATATTATAGCTCTATATTAAATATCAATCATAGTTCCTACAGTCGGACAGACAGGACTAAATAGATACAGTATTTGATTCTATAATAATATATTTTTAAAAACCAGTGAGCGGAGCAGTATAGTCGGACGGGACCGACCATTTGATATCCTACACAAATTTTACGAAAATCTAACTTTCTGTGGTTCTATATTCTGAGCTTGGGTAATATTTCGCGATATTTGCACCCTCTTGACCGACGAGAGGTCAACGAATATTACTGACATTCAGTACAGCCCTTCTAATTACTTGTCCAGATTCCCTTCACAGTGGGTTGTGTTGTGATATCCAGCTTTCGATTGTGGCCTATAGATCGACTCGAAAAACAACAGAAAAAATTAAGTTTTCAGTCCAATTTATCCCAAAATTGTTATCTGATCATCGCTGAAAATTATAGGCGTTATCCTTGACCATAACTGGAACCTCATGGAATATATCAAAGCGATCAGAGATATATTTCCGCCCTCTAGAGTGGTAATGGGTTACTAAAAAAATTCTGAGTACGTAAGCACCTGTAAATATTTACTTGTAATTCCCACATCCGAGTACATACGACAATATAATTGGTATCAATTTAAAGGGCAACCACTCCTCTTGGATATACTATCAAATTATCTAGTCTATGTCCTTCGGGAGTAAATATATTCGCCATAGAATACAAATTTTGTAATTTTTCACACAAAAGACAGGGTCTATTTTACCCGCTAAATATTGACTGATATTTATCAAAACAGGCATGCTCATTCTTTTTCCCGATCCCCTACTCCATGTAAAACTTCACGATGTTCGGGCCATATTTGCGGCCTCTGGAGCGACCAGAAAAACCGACAAAATTTTGGTCCATTTCATCCCCTTTACCAAAAACAATAGGGGTCTTCATTGGGCAGAACCCATCCTACATGCAAAATGTCGTGAAGATTGGTCCATAACTGTGGCCTGTATCGTGTTTACAAATTATAATGGACAGACGGACGGACGGACACACATGTCTAGATCGACTCAGCTAGTCGAGATATGACGATTGGTATACTTGAATGTGAGTCTAGGACCAATATTTCGCGGCATTACAAACTTTTGGGGCTGCACAAAGCTATAATACCCTGACAACATAGTTGTGTAGGGTATAATTAGGCAACTACAAGGACCTAGCAATACTAACTGAAATTTCTAAGAGGGTTTCTAAAAATTTCCATACTCACATCTTCAACGGGACACGATGATGGAACGCCAAACATATTCATATATTGTCTTGCCTGGTCGGGTGCCTGATCAGCCATGCCACACATGTCGAATGTGCCCTCGGACACAGTCATGCCATCCTTGACAATTTTATATTTCGAATTGGCTGTACTGAATGCTTTGTTGGTAACACAACCCTTGGGAACTATTTCACATTTCTTATTTAGCTTAACCGAGAAATCAGGATCCAGGGTTATAACACCATCGGGACCAGCACAATTTTCAGCTTTCAAAATTTTGGCTTTATAGCCATTCTACATGAATAGAAGAAATACTTTCATTCAAGAGATGTTACACTTGAAATTGTAAAATTATTATTGGACCTACACAAGCAACAGCATCTTCAAACAAAGCCACCAGAACAACAAAATTCCAAACTATTTTCAACGACATGTTTTACGTTTATCCGTTAATTTTTTTATTTTTAGTTGGAAATATTAAATTTTATTACTTTTCACATTTAATAAGCGCACAAATTTATATAGGAACGTTTTTTGTAGTAATTATTTAATTGCTGACAAATAAATATATTATTTTCTTTACAAAATGAATTTGTTTTGTTTCTATTTTTGCAATGAACACCATCCGAAAATTTGATGAACTTTTGAAATGCTATGCGTTTTCATTGTTCTAACGGTAAATCCTGATATTTCTCTTTTGTTATTATTTTATTCAATTTTTTTTCTTTCCAATCGATTTTATCCGAACTATAGTTTGAAATGAATTAATGCTCTGAATTAGCAAACGAGGTATATTATTCACTTTTAACTGCAGCAAATAGGGTGAGATATTTAGTGTGATTGTGATTGAAGTTACTCAATCATGTGATTGTGATTGAAGTTATATAAAAATATGGGTGGAGACGTCGGATTCATTGCCCAAGATGAAAATGCAACGAAAAAGAAAACCAAACCCCCCTAATGTTGACAACCCCGCAAACGATCTGTGAATCTGCACTTGGAATGTGCGCCCTTTGTATAGAAGAGGCGCAGTTTTCGATTTATCGGATGTACACAGCCGATATTATTGCCTTACAGGAAATGTGATGGAAAGTCGTAGATAGATCAAATGGTTTAAAATAGTTATGGTCGATTTTTAGCTCCTGGGCCATGTTACAACTGCTAACATGCCGGTCAATTTCGATCATCTCTCCGATTTTATCGAAATTTTCGACGACCAGCCTACATGTGCGAGGATCTTTAACATCAAAAATTCCTGAACGGAATCTACGAAACAAAAATTGCACATAATTGGCTGTTACAATATCGGAACCATAAACAGCATTCACAATTTTAGCCACTTGCATTTTCTCCTTTGTCAAAGAAAAACTGTAAAATGTACTGAATTTTCTCATTGTTCACTTCCAGCATATATCTGAAATTGTTTGATCTCTACTTTACGAGAAATCTATTAGTACAGCCATTTGCCGAAAAATAATCTAATATTGTACCTGCCATGAAACGAGATATGAATTTGTCTGCGGATTTATGGGTAACAGGAAAATAAAATAACTCGTCTTCAGATTCACTCCAGTAGGTGAGCGAAGTACTATAATCGGTATAAAAGGGAAATTCTTCTACATCAATCTCACTTGCGCCCATTCTCCGACCGAAGGCAATGATGAGCATACCAAAGACAGATTTTACGAGCGCCTAAAAGCAGCATATGACTGATGCTCTGGCCATGGCATTAACATTCTGCTAAGAGATTTTAATGCAAAAATCGGTAGGGGAAATATTTTTGGCCCCACCATCAAGTAACCAATGGTATGATCAGTAGTGTCGTAATCCTACTGAGTTGAAAAACGCAGCGTATAGGAAAACCCTGCAAACAGTAGTAACACGCAATGCGAAAGAGAATTGTCGGGAGAAAATGGGAGAGGAGAAACGAATTTTCAAAAGAATGAAGAAGGAACAAAAAAACGTGAGCGTGAGTAAATCGAGATGTACAAGACTCAGAATGAAGTCCGGAAATTTTACCATTGAGTAAAACACCAAACCGAAAGATTTGGGTCGGGCACATCCACCTGTAGAGATGAAGAAGGAATGCTGCTGACAGATACAGATAGTGTGTTGAGGATCTGAAAAAGCTTCCGGTATTAAATAGTAGAGGTGAACCAATAAGTCATCACTTATTGTTTCTGGGTTGATATATATTGTATACAACCTAGCCAAGGTGGGGTCAGAATAACAATTAATCGGCTGAAGAAAAATAAAGCAGCAAGTGGGGATGGGTCACCGGCCCAACAATGCAAGACCGTTGATCAGATGCTGATCCGGAGCATGCATCAACTGATTAGTGCAATTTGGCTAGAGGAATATATGCCCAATGATTGGAACCTTAATATTCTGTGTTCCGTTCCCATATAAAGCGCTAAACAGCGTAACATTTTGCCATGTCAAAATGTCAAATCCACAATTGAACAGATTTTCACTTCAGATTTTTCAGGCAAGGGGGCATTTGTCAACATTCCTGCTGGAAAAAGTCATACGAGAGGCAAGCCTGAAAAGAAATGTCACTCTGTACACAAAACAACACATGTTATACGCATACACTGATGACATCGACATAATGGGTCGAACATTGCGAGCGGTAACATGCACCTTTGAACAAATTGAGAAGGAGTCTAACAAAGTAGGTATAGTAGTAAATGGCGAGAATACCAAGTCGTATGGAGCTGCAGCGACTACGGTGTCTAGGCTATCTTGTGAGAATGGATGAGAGTGCCCCAGGTCAAATGTCATATACAAGCGAGTTTACTGATGGTTCGCACAGAAGGGGTAGGCCACGAATTCGATAGAAAGATCAAGTGGAGGATGACATATCAAATCATGGTCTTTTAAATTGGATAAACTGCGTACAAGATCTTATTTAGCTCGGATTATGGAACAAATGTTCTGTTCGAATGATTGTGAAGGGTCATCATTCTCTACGATTGGTGGAAGAACCTGACTTCAAAAAAGTTTTGGAAATGGTTTCACGTTGTCCGGGGTACAAACTACCGTCTAGGAAACCCCTTTCTAATAATCTGTTAAATGAAGCTTACACAGAGGTACTGGGTGAAATAAAAATCAAACTATTGAATGCTGCAGCTGTTTGCCTAACGACAGATGGATGACAATCGCGTACAACTACTAGTTTTATGGCCGTTACAGCACATTTCATTAATCATAATTGCGAACTAGAAAGCTATTTGCTTGGATGCAATGAATTTGAAGAGAGTCACACTGCAGAAAATCTTTCCAAATTCATTAAAAGCACCTGTGAATCTTATGATATTAGCAATATGATAACGGCCGTTGTGAGTGATAATGCAGCAAACATAGAAGCAGCTATTCGCCAAGGAGGATGGAGGGATGTTTCTTGTTTTGCGCATTCACTAAATCTAATCCTGATGGACAGCATAAAGTTGATTGAAGGCACTCTTATAAAAGTAAAGAAAATTGTGGAGCACTTTCGACGAAGTCCAGTTGCTGCAAACAAGCTTGCTAGTATGCAGAAGCAAATGGGTTTCCCAGAAGTTAAACTTAAGCAAGACGTTGCAACGAGGTGGAACTCCACATACATTATGCTTGAAAGGTTTGTATTAATAAAAAAAATCTCATTGAAATTTGCTTACATACTTATTTATTTATGCTTGAAAGGTTTTTAAAACTGAAGGAACCCATAACAGCAACATACTCTCTTCTTCACCTTAGTATGGACATTACCTTATTTGAATGGGAAATAATTGAGGAAGCCATGTCGTGCCTTCTCCCATTTTTTGAAATAACGCAAGAAATTTGTGGAGAAAAAAATGTCACCCTTTCAAAGGTATTTTTTTTTGACGTCGGCAATACACAAGTTTTTAGATGGTAAAACGTCCAAAAATTATATCATCTCTCAGATGATAAATTCATTAATAAATGAGTGCAATAAGCGGTTCAGGGAAATGGAAACGAACCCGCTTTATACAGATTGCGCAATTCTTGATCCCCGATTCAAAAGGAAGTCCTTTAAAAGCGAGTACTTATATCAGAAGGCATTATCCAGCTTGAGGTCAAGAGTAGCATCCATTGCATTACCAGCTGTTACAGAAGAGGTTGTTCAAATTCAAAGGGTAAGAAGCGAGCACACCGAAACGAGGACATTTTCAATTTGGAATCAATTTGATGAAGAATTCTCTAAAACTACAGAACCGGAAAATAATACTGCCGCCGCGATTCGAGAGTTGGATAAGTACATAAAAGAAGAATATGTAAACAGAAAGTGTGATCCTCTAGAGTGGTGGCGAGAAAGGAAATGTTTGTATCCTCGAGTTTTCCAGTATGTTCTCAAAAGACTCTGCATTCCTGCGACTTCTGTGCCTTGTGAAAGAATATTATCTGCACCTGGACTGATCGTAAATGATAGACGTAGTCTTTTGAAGCCAGAGAAAATTTCAAAATTAGTTTTTCTTCACCATAATATGTGAATATATATTTTTTAATTTTTTAATATGAATTATGACTTTTTATAATAAGAATTTAATTCTTGTTTATTTAAAATTAATTAACTTATTTTATAATATTTTTGAGCTTTTGTTTTTTATGTTTTTATATTTATAAGTTTTGCTTTAGCAACCTCAGTTTTATTGAATTTCCGTTTAGTTTTAATTTTTAATGAGCTAACTTGTTTTAATTATTAGTACAAACGAATTGCTTACTTGTTACGAAAAAAAAAATATTTTTAACTTTTATTTTTATGGAATCGCCTTATTTTTTATTTTATATTTACCAGACTGTAATGAACTGAATTTATTGTTAATGATCTCAGAAATGTGTACCTTTTATATTAATTTTGTTTTAATTAAATTATAGTAAAGGAGTTCAATACAGAAACAAAATGTAAGCTTAAATAATAAATAAAAGGAATAAAATTTTAATATTATAATATAGAAAATTTTAATATTATAATATATAAACAAAAAGAAAGAAAATCAATCAATAAATGAATTAAAACATTTTTATGAAAAAATATTTTCTTTTTTAATTTAAAAAAAATATGTATAGAAAATGTTTACATACATTTCACTTTTTTGTATGTTTAGTACCTAAAGTTAATTGCAATGCGCTGCCATACGGTGATAAATTGAACTATGTGGACATTTGAACGATATAAGCTCACTGAACGAGGTGAACGACCTAGTTCATCTTTAAAAAATAACCTAGTTCGTTCGATCTCTGAAATGAACGAGAATGCCCAAGACTAGTACTGGGAAATTTCTATGAAAAAAATTGTGCAAATGTTATGAATTTTTTCTATTCGGAGACTTATAGCAAAACTTTATGGCTAACTTTTTTGTAGAATATTTTGATCTGCTGTAACTCTCGTTTAAATGAGTTTTCAGTCATTTCTGGAAAAGGGGACAAAAAGACCCCCTCAGAGTGTCAAGTAAGAGTTAACGTATTAGACTAAAACATTCCTTACATTTATTTCAGAAGTATTGTCGAAGACACCATATACGCCTGAAAGGCAAGAATTTCGATAAATTTTAGTCTGATTATTTACAAAGGTCTTGGAAATGGCAAATATTGCCATGCCTTTCTAGGTTATCTTCCGACGTAAATTTTAAAAAAGGTTTCCAGGCTCGTTGGTCTTGTGTGCCGCTATTCCAATTTCAAAGACCAGCATTTCTAAGTACAGTCGTGCATCTCATTCTGACATACTTCCAACCCTCATTTGGTGCTCAGTCTTATATGGCCACCATGTTATTATGTCATTATCATATCTACTCTAAAATGTAAGACAAACCGTTTTCTAATGACTGTACTTTTAAATCAGGTGCGTAATATAAATAGCAGTCCTCCAATGAAGAATGAATTTTATATAATTCTTTAACAAAATTATTAAATTTGTATATGTACTTATTGTTTATACCATAATAATTATATTCAATAATAAATTAAAAATTCATCATCCTCCACATAGCACACCCTTTTGCGAATAGTTGTAAATCTAATTACAATAACAATTTTTTTAAATAAATTTAAAATAATTGCCATTAGGCATGACATATACCACTTATTGTTTTCCATAAAAAAACTAAAATACTACACGAAAATCACTTTTTGTTTATTGTTTTTAATGTAGTCAACAAAAACTTAATCCATTTTAAATCAAACCCTAATGATAGTTGCCAACAGTTATCGCACATCATACAATTAGTACGATCCGATAGTTTTCAATGAATTAATTCACGTAGTAAAGCAGTTTTTGTTTGTGTGTAAACAAATTACATTTTATATTATGACCACTCAAAACGACATGCCTAAAACGGGCTGTACTATATTCAGACCTTTACAAAATGTAGGCCGATATATCCAGTTTGCAATACCAAATATTTCTGATATCGTTAGAAGGACGGACATGGCTAGGTAGGTAGGTTAGGGATGTACGGCTGTTATAACAGCCGTCCACTCGGAAACTATGTCCATTGTGATCATCCTTTATGTATAGGTATACCTATAAAGAGAAGAAGAAAAATAGTGGAAGAGTGGAGAGAGAAATAGTGAGAAAGGGGAAGCGGAAGAGACATTATTTTAGCCAAGTCAACTTTTTGACAAAGCCTAGAGTTTGGTAAGGGTCTATTTTGGAGAAGAAGACTAGATTATCAATTTCATAGCATCCAAACTGTTTATGTCTTCTGCTGATTAGCGATGGACATTTGCAGAGGATGTGCTCAATTGTTTCCACTTCTTCTTCATCCTCACATAGACGACAGTAATCCTCTCCACTGGAGTCCCACTTAGAAGTGAGAGATCTAACTTTGCAGTGACCAGTAATGATCCCCACAACGATTTTGATCTCCCTCTTGCTGTGATCCAGCAGCGAAGACGTTCTTTTACGAGAGAATTCTGGCCAGATAGATTTAGAGATTCTGCAAGCAGGTTCCCTCAGCCATCTGTTGCCGACTACCTCGCAATGGAACGCGCGGATTCTGCCAATGAAATAGCTAATAGGGGTTTCACAGATCTCTCAATCAGAAGACTGGACGACTGTGACCCCCCTCGAGCAAGCTCGTCGGCTATTTCATTCCCTTCAATATCATTATGTCCTGGAACCCAGCATAGCCCAACTATCTGTCGTATATCATTCAGAGCGGTCTTACAATCATGAACTGCTTTCGAGTTTATAGTATGCGACTTCACTGCTTTCAGGGCCGCCTGACTATATACGTAGATAGTCACCGGTCCCGTAATGTCGGTATTAAGTGCTTTAACTATCTCGGCCGCTTTCGTGATTGCAAGAATCTCTGCTTGAAAGACGCTACAATCATTGTTGAGTTTATATGAATTCTGTATACCTAATTCCCTGCAGTAAACGCCTGCGCCAGTGCCTTCCTCCATCTTGGACCCGTCTGTGAAGATTGACAGACCTGGTAGAGGTAGGGAGCCACTAGTCCAGTTCCCTGCTAGGAAATTCAACTTTTATGTCATTAAAGTCCCTATGAGGGGGAATATAATCACTGATATGACTACCCCCCCTAAAAAGGCCATAACCTGGCATTATGTTTAGGATGCTGGCATGACCATAGTTCAGCGATTTCAAGGCATCTGTTTCCCGGAGTCTCAGAGCACACCTGGCCGCCTGGAATTTGATCAGAATATCCAAAGGTTGGAGATTCAAGATTTCATTCAAGGCTGCCTGTGGTGTGCTTCTTAGTGCTCCGGTGATCAGAATCGAAGCCGATCGCTGTACTAGGCGCAGTTTTGCCAGCAGCTTCTTTTTATTCACCCCTTGCCACCAGACAAGACATCCATAAGTAAGTATGGGTAAGACGATCGTCGTATACAGCCAGTGTATAATTCCGGGTCTCAATCCCCAACTCTTGCCTATAGAGTTCTTGCATGAATAGAGTGCCAGCAATCCCTTCTTGGAGCGTTCCTCGACATTCCTATTCCACAGTAACTTGCGGTCTAGGACAGTACCGAGATATTTAGCTTCATCAGAAAGGGTTAAAGTCACTCCACCAAGTGATGGCAGGCGGAAACTAGGAATTTTGTATTTCCTAGTGAAGAGCACCAATTCGGTTTTAGTGGGGTTTACACCAAGACCTTTGGTGCAAGCCCAATTTGACAGGGTTGAAAGCGCACCCTCCAGGATGTCTGATATTGTCGTTATAAACTTACCCCCAACCAACAAGACTACATCATCGGCATAGGCTTTGTCCTGAGATGATTGAATTTCATAAGTATCTCATTTATCACCAGAAGCCACAAAAGGGGGGAAAGTACTCCTCTCTGAGGTGTGCCTCTGTTGACAGATTTCCTCACGGAACTCTCTCCTAAGGATGAGTTGATAATTCTGCTTTCCAGCATTCTATCAATCCATTCCGTAAGGAGTGAGGGGATACCTATGTCTACAAGAGCAGAATGGATTGCCTCTAGCTTCACATTGTTGAAAGCTCCTTCGATATCGAGGAATGCTGCCAACGTGTAGCCAGAGGACTCCATATTCTTCTCGATACATCCAACCACCTCATGCAGAGCTGTATCCACTGATCTGCCTTTGATGTAGGCATACTGGGATTTACTAAGTTTATTACGGTCGATGGTATTTCTAATTTCTGAGTCTAGTAACCTTTCTAAAGTTTTTAATAGAAAGGAAGAAAGGCTAATCGGTCTATAGTCTTTAGGTAACGTATGACTCGGCTTCCCGGCTTTCGTGATAAAGGTCACGGTAACCTCTTGTTTACTTCTGTACGACAGAAGTAAACAAGCCCTAAAAATGTCCTGCAAAAATGATATTACTCGTTCATCTGCGTGTTGCAGCATGGCCGGTATTATACCATCTGGACCAGGAGATTTATAGGGTTGAAAACTGTTTATCGCCCATATCAGTTTTGGGTATCTTATAGTGTCTTCTATCATCTTCTCCTCTTCCCTCGTCCGAACTGTAGGCTGATGCACACACTGCGCATCTTCCCTATAGTCCTTACAACCAGGGTTGATGATAGAAGATCGAGAGTCTCACTACCAGAGTTTGTCCACGTGCCGTCACTTCGCTTAATACTTCCTATGGATTTTGGATCCTTAGATAGTACTCTGCGGAATCGGGCCGCTTCGTTGACTCCTTCGATCGACTCACTATAGCAGTCCCAAGACTCACGTTTAGCTTTCTTGATTTCGCCTTTGTACCTATTGAATTGTCTTTTATAAACATCCCAATCTGTACTGAGCTTTGTCTTACTAGCTCTATTATAAGCTTTCCTTGCAGCCTTCCGCAAGGTTGCAAGGTCTTGTGACCACCATACCGGCTGAGATTTCTTCCCAGGGTATGTTAGAGGACAAGAAGCCTCATAGCTATTTAGAAGAGTGGCCGTGACATTTTTCACAGCTAATTCAACATCCTCAGTCGTTTTGAGATCATTACGATCCCGAAAAGAGACTGCTGTTTTAGCTTTGAATTTGTCCCAGTTCGTCTTCCGAGGATTCCTATAGGGTTTCTGTTTAGCTCTCGAGGCAAGAATCTGGAAGGATATGAGTCTATGATCCGAAAAGGAACATTTCTCAGACACCTCCCAGTTTACGACCCCAGAGTTGGTGTATTGCCTCTTTTGCAAATTCTAAGATTATAGCTAAGTATAAACTCGAAAATGGACTCACCTCTTGTATTTGTGTTGTTGCTTCCCCAATGGAAGTGATGTGCGTTGGCTTCACATCCGATGATGATATCACCAACTCTGCCCATCTCCTCCAATAGGCGGCATACCACAGTACCGGGTGGGTCAGGAGCCTCATAGGGAAGATAGACGGCAGAGACTATCAGTGGCTTCGTGGTACCTCTGTCTAGTCTTGCTGTCGTCATATCTCCATTGCTGAAATTAGAAAAAGCATTAAATTTAACTCCTTTTTAGCAAGAATACACGTTCTCACCTTCTCTCCATTGGAGGTAGACAAAAGCGTGTATGTTGTGTCGCCCAGTCCAGTCACCTTGCCTTTGTACAGGTAAGGTTCCTGAATGAGCGCCACGTCGATATTTGAGGAAGAGAGGGTGAGTAGCAGTTCAGCAGCTGCTGCTCTACAGTGATGCAGATTAATCTGAATCACGTTAAGCGCTTGCTGCTGCCTGCTTATTGTTTTGGAGTTGTTAGGCGGAAACAAAGTTTCCCCATTCCATAAACAAGCTCACACTTGTTCTTCCTCAAATACTCCTCTCCCGCAGAATCAGTAGCGAACTTCGCGACTACACCGCCGTTCCTTTCAAACGAGGCGAGGATTCTCCACCTCCTCGTCTGAAGGCCGTCGTTCTGCTTCTCCAATAACCTCAGTGTCTTCTCCAGCCCCTTGAAAGGTTTTGGGATAAACACCGAGGTTACCATACCGCTCGGTATCTCTCGGACCGCTACAGCTGCCAGACTACCACCCTCCCAAAGGGGGTCCAGGCTGTTGATTGTCTTCTTAAAAAAATCTGAAGTCTTCTTAGTGCGACAATCAACAACCTTTACCCCTTTGTAAGAGGAGGTCAGGCCAAACCGCAGGCTCTCTCGATCAACCTCGTCGGACAGGAAGAGGTCCTTCAGATAGCTGTCGACCAGCTCCCATCTATCCTCACTGATAAACCCGTCGGGGTCAGCTCGGTCGATGATCGCTACCCGCAGATCTTCCGGAACCTCTTTCGGATCAGCAGAGTCGCTTTTCTCCGTTGTAGGTGTCTGGGCTACCTGCTTCGAGACAGCGTGTTTGGTTTTCACCCCACAATCGCTGCTCTTGGCAGGTTTCTCCTTCGACGCTACCGCTGAAGCAAAGGAAGCAGAGCTCTGTACGGCCGACGACTGCGTGGGCCTCTTTGCAGCAGGTTGTTGCTCCTCCGTGGACCTCATTCTCTTGACAGTCGTGGGCTGTGGTCGAGATTTGGCGCCCGGGGTAGCAGCTACCGCAGAGGTATGCCCAGCAGACGCAGGCACCTGCTTCGCGTCCGCTACCTTCTGCTTGTCCACTAACGACTGCCCAATTGTCACCGCCTTGGCTGTCAGCTTTGGCAATTCGGCAGAAGGTGGATTGACAGAGGGCGGTTGTGCCTTGTCGGTTCTTGGAGGCCTTCTTACGGGCTCTCTTTCGGGCCGATTTCGACAGTTCCCTGCCTTCTGTCTTTGTGGATTCTGATGTCTGAGACGTCTCAGCACTCAGTTTACCCTTAGGGGGTGCTGATGGCTTAGACGTCTCAGGCATCAGCTTCCTGGATGTACCGGGTCTATCAGCTGGTTTCTCCTTCTTAGAAGGGACTACTGGGGCATAGCCTCTTACCATGGCATAGCCTCTTACCATGGCAAGGACTTGGCAACTAAGCCTGAAACACTTGTTGAGGCGCCCAGGTATCAACAAGGCTCCGTTCGAATACAGTCGGTACCCTGACTGCAAACCGTGGAACTCTGATAGGCACGAGGTCGCATGACACCCCAGCGTTAGGGGGGGCATATTAGGAAGGTAGTGTCCCAAACCTTTGAGATGGATATATGAGAGGGGGCGCCATTCTCGCCTCGTCGGCTCCGGGATCACTGGCACTCGGACTCCATATTCTTCTCGGAGGACTCCATATTCTTCTCGATACATCCAACCACCTCATGCAGAGCTGTATCCACTGATCTGCCTTTGATGTAGGCATGCTGGGATTTACTAAGTTTATTACGGTCGATGGTATTTCTAATTTCTGAGTCTAGTAACCTTTCTAAAGTTTTTAATAGAAAGGAAGAAAGGCTAATCGGTCTATAGTCTTTAGGTAACGTATGACTCGGCTTCCCGGCTTTCGTGATAAAGGTCACGGTAACCTCTTTCCATAGACTTGGTATGTACGACAGAAGTAAACAAGCCCTAAAAATGTCCTGCAAAAATGATATTACTCGTTCATCTGCGTGTTGCAGCATGGCCGGTATTAAACCATCTGGACCAGGAGATTTATAGGGTTGAAAACTGTTTATCGCCCATATCAGTTTTGGGTATCTTATAGTGTCTTCTATCATCTTCTCCTCTTCCCTCGTCCGAACTGTAGGCTGATGCACACACTGCGCATCTTCCCTATAGTCCTTACAACCAGGGTTGATGATAGAAGATCGAGAGTCTCACTACCAGAGTTTGTCCACGTGCCGTCACTTCGCTTAATACTTCCTATGGATTTTGGATCCTTAGATAGTACTCTGCGGAATCGGGCCGCTTCGTTGACTCCTTCGATCGACTCACTATAGCAGACCCAAGACTCACGTTTAGCTTTCTTGATTTCGCCTTTGTACCTATTGAATTGTCTTTTATAAACATCCCAATCTGTACTGAGCTTTGTCTTACTAGCTCTATTATAAGCTTTCCTTGCAGCCTTCCGTAAGGTTGCAAGGTCTTGTGACCACCATACCGGCTGAGATTTCTTCCCAGGGTATGATAGAGGACAAGAAGCCTCATTGCTATTTAGAAGAGTGGCCGTGACATTTTTCACAGCTAATTCAACATCCTCAGTCGTTTTGAGATCATTACGATCCCGAAAAGAGACTGCTGTTTTAGCTTTGAATTTGTCCCAGTTCGTCTTCCGAGGATTCCTATAGGGTTTCTGTTTAGCTCTCGAGGCAAGAATCTGGAAGGATATGAGTCTATGATCCGAAAAGGAACATTTCTCAGACACCTCCCAGTTTACGACCCCAGAGTTGGTGTATTGCCTCTATTGCAAATTCTAAGATTATAGCTAAGTATAAACTCGAAAATGGACTCACCTCTTGTATTTGTGTTGTTGCTTCCCCAATGGAAGTGATGTGCGTTGGCTTCACATCCGATGATGATATCACCAACTCTGCCCATCTCCTCCAATAGGCGGCATACCACAGTACCGGGTGGGTCAGGAGCCTCATAGGGAAGATAGACGGCAGAGACTATCAGTGGCTTCGTGGTACCTCTGTCTAGTCTTGCTGTCGTCATATCTCCATTGCTGAAATTAGAAAAAGCATTAAATTTAACTCCTTTTTAGCAAGAATACACGTTCTCACCTTCTCTCCATTGGAGGTAGACAAAAGCGTGTATGTTGTGTCGCCCAGTCCAGTCACCTTGCCTTTGTACAGGTAAGGTTCCTGAATGAGCGCCACGTCGATATTTGAGGAAGAGAGGGTGAGTAGCAGTTCAGCAGCTGCTGCTCTACAGTGATGCAGATTAATCTGAATCACGTTAAGCGATTGCTGCTGCCTGCTTATTGTTTGGAGTTGTTAGGCGGAAACAAAGTTTCCCCATTCCATAAACAAGCTCACCCTTGTTCTTCCTCAAATACTCCTCTCCCGCAGAATCAGTAGCGAACTTCGCGACTACACCGCCGTTCCTTTCAAACGAGGCGAGGATTCTCCACCTCCTCGTCTGAAGGCCGTCGTTCTGCTTCTCCAATAACCTCAGTGTCTTCTCCAGCCCCTTGAAAGGTTTTGGGATAAACACCGAGGTTACCATACCGCTCGGTATCTCTCGGACCGCTACAGCTGCCAGACTACCACCCTCCCAAAGGGGGTCCAGGCTGTTGATTGTCTTCTTAAGAAAATCTGAAGTCTTCTTAGTGCGACAATCAACAACCTTTACCCCTTTGTAAGAGGAGGTCAGGCCAAACCGCAGGCTCTCTCGATCAACCTCGTCGGACAGGAAGAGGTCCTTCAGATAGCTGTCGACCAGCTCCCATCTATCCTCACTGATAAACCCGTCGGGGTCAGCTCGGTCGATGATCGCTACCCGCAGATCTTCCGGAACCTCTTTCGGATCAGCAGAGTCGCTTTTCTCCGTTGTAGGTGTCTGGGCTACCTGCTTCGAGACAGCGTGTTTGGTTTTCACCCCACAATCGCTGCTCTTGGCAGGTTTCTCCTTCGACGCTACCACTGAAGCAAAGGAAGCAGAGCTCTGTACGGCCGACGACTGCGTGGGCCTCTTTGCAGCAGGTTGTTGCTCCTCCGTGGACCTCATTCTCTTGACAGTCGTGGGCTGTGGTCGAGATTTGGCGCCCGGGGTAGCAGCTACCGCAGAGGTATGCCCAGCAGACGCAGGCACCTGCTTCGCGTCCGCTACCTTCTGCTTGTCCACTAACGACTGCCCAATTGTCACCGCCTTGGCTGTCAGCTTTGGCAATTCGGCAGAAGGTGGATTGACAGAGGGCGGTTGTGCCTTGTCGGTCTTCTTGGAGGCCTTCTTACGGGCTCTCTTTCGGGCCGATTTCGACAGTTCCCTGCCTTCTGTCTTTGTGGATTCTGATGTCTGAGACGTCTCAGCACTCAGTTTACCCTTAGGGGGTGCTGATGGCTTAGACGTCTCAGGCATCAGCTTCCTGGATGTACCGGGTCTATCAGCTGGTTTCTCCTTCTTAGAAGGGACTACTGCGGCATAGCCTCTTACCATGGCAAGGACTTGGCAACTAAGCCTGAAACACTTGTTGAGGCGCCCAGGTATCAACAAGGCTCCGTTCGAATACAGTCGGTACCCTGACTGCAAACCGTGGAACGCTGATAGGCACGAGGTCGCATGACACCCCAGCGTTAGGGGGGGCATATTAGGAAGGTAGTGTCCCAAACCTTTGAGATGGATATATGAGAGGGGGCGCCATTCTCGCCTCGTCGGCTCCGGGATCACTGGCACTCGTTCATTTTCTCCGAGACTCTCCCCCTGAGCCCGCTGATTGTCCGCGACTGTTTATTGGTTATTAACAGTTACCCAACGAATGATGTTGGGCTTCCCACTATCCGCAACCTGTAAACGCGTCCGTTAGCATTCAGCTTTGCTTCCCGTAGGCGGAAACGGACATGGCTAAATCGACAAAGATTTTTACACGGATAAAAAAAAATTTGAGGACTGTAAGAATTTTTCAAGGAGTGCAAACTAAATGACGCTCAAAATTTTAGAGCCTAAAAGTACATATTGAGAATCATTTGTTATGTGCCGCAAACTACTGACTGGGAAGAGTACAGACATAATCCATCATCCGAGACATACGAAACACCCTGTTGTACAACATCAAAAACAACATTAATAGTACTATTGACCAATAGAGGGCGTCCCATTGACGTAATCCATTTGCATTATATTTGGACACCCCATAAAGGAAAAATATTCTTAAGGGGGACCCCCCGGGGTCAAAATTTTTGTTGATTTAATTCCAACCTACACTAATTCAAGAATGTCCCTGCAAAATTTCAAGAACTCTTGAAGATATAGCCGATTTATTGTGTCAGCATCAAGTGACGGCTAAAGGGCTTCTCAAACTTTAAACGCGTTTTTCTCTAAACATTTTTTTGCGAATGGCGGGCACGATAACTCAAAAACTAATAACCCAATCGATTTCAACTTTGTACACGTTTCTCTGGGAGTGTATAGCTCTCGTATGAACTAGGATAAAGCCAATCGGTGAAGATCTTCCTTATTTTTTAACTTTGTTTTTGGTCAAAAATCGGCGATTTTCCAAAAATATTTTTTCAAAGGTCCACCATTTTGTTAATTTTAGAGCGAGGTCAATAATCCTAGTTCATACGAGAGCCAGACATGTACTCTTTCTAACACCGTTGGAATTTTCGGATTCCGATATTCCAGTGAGGAGTTATCATGCCCGCCATCAAAAATAAGGACTTTTCTTTGATCACAAAAAACAACAACAAAAATTGTTTGTAAATTATTT
Source organism: Musca vetustissima (assembly GCF_032173495.1). Lineage (NCBI taxonomy): Eukaryota > Metazoa > Arthropoda > Insecta > Diptera > Muscidae > Musca > Musca vetustissima. The sequence goes on along the minus strand of NW_026885016.1, from coordinate 39,477 downwards.
TACTTCCTTTTAAATCTTCAAATATATATGTGCAAAGTTACAAACCTTAACAAGCATTGGTATTCATTTACCAGCCCATTTAAAATCTTAAAAATAAAAAAAACGTGAATGGGGGGGTTCCCTTAATGGATTACTTTGCCCATACTGTCCACGTTTTGGTGCAGCCCATATATATAGGGCTACGCCCAATATTTAGCAAATTTTGGGCACATTTTTTAGCCAAATTAAATATAACTTGTATTTTGAATTCTCTTTAGGTACAAGTCTTACAAATAAAACCATTAAGGAAAGTAGTAAAGTCGGACGGGGCCGACTATATGACACCTAACACCGACCTAACAGACGTCGCATTTTTGAAGCACCATTAACATGAAATTGAATGAACTAAAATATGTGATCTTTATCTAAATGTGAATCGACTTAGATCAATCTATAAACATGACATTTGTTACAATGGGGCAAAAGTATTATAGAGATATAGTCACTGATAACAAATGTGAAATCAGATTTTGAGTATCAAATAAAATGAATCCGAAATGGCGGACCAGACGTGAGCATAAATTAAATATTACATTTCTTAGCGGTTTTTATTTTGATATTATTTTAATATAGCATATTTTTTTATTTTAATATAGCATAAAATAATTGGTTTATGTATTATGGACATAAACTATGACATAACTTAATTAAATTTGAAATGTTGGTTGGAAAACGTTCTCAAAATCTCCAAAATATAGAATAATGGTAGTCCGTTTATATAGGGCCTACCCCGAAACTTAAGTCAATATTAATAGTTTTTGGTACGAAGATTTCACACCCAACGACAATTCAAAATACTAAATTACAGTCAATTTGGTTGAAAACGCACACAAAATCCCGAAAATATAGAAATTTTGGGGGTACTGTTATATGGGGGCTACCCTAAAAAGTGGACCAAAATTAATAATATAGAATAATACAAAATAATAATAATAATACCAAATAGCAGACCACTTAGTTGAAGGTGAGACTAATTTCTTAATTTCTTAAGACTAATTTCTTTTATAACCAGCATACTGTTAGTAAAAGTCATTTTTTATTTTTTAAGTAAATATTTACATGCAATTTTCAACGAAAATTTTCATATGTTTGGCTATAACAGAGAACATATCAAGGCGTCGATATGACCATTTATATATAACCCTTTTTTATACCCTTCAGGTATTTGGTACAGGGTATTATGTATTTGTGCATATGTTTGTAACAGGCAGAAGGAAACGAGATAGACACATGGTTCTTTCTGAGAATATGCATAGAATCACTTTCTAAGTCGATTTATGCATGTCCGTCTGTCCGTCTGTACGCCTGTCCATGTTAAATTGTAAACAAAGTACAGGTCGCAATTATGATCCGAATTGGATGAAATTTGGCATAGGTCACTTATTCGGCCCAAGGACGAACCCTAAAAAAATCGGTTCAGATTTAGATATAGCTCCCATATATATATTTACCCGATTTAATGTAAACGGTCCCTATATATCTTTTGATTTGCATGAAATTTGGTACAGCATAATCTTTTAGGTCTAGAATGATGTCTGCCAAGTTTTGAGAAAATCGGTTCAGATTTAGATATACCTCCAATATATAGTTTCGTCCGATTTCATGTAAATGGTGCCCCAAAGTCCCTATATATCTTTCGATTTGCACGAAATTTGGCATATCGTACTGAATTAAGCCTAGAGTGATCTCTGCCAAGTTTCGTGAAAATCGGTCCTGATTTAGATATAGCTCCCATATATAGTTTCGTCCGATTTCATATAAATTGTGCACCTATATATCCTATATATCCTTCGATTTGCACGAAATTTGGCATAACGTACTGAATTGAGCCTAGAGTGATGTCTGCCAAGATTCGAGAAAATCGGTCCAGATGTCTATATAGCTTCCATATATAGTTTCGTCCGATTTTATGTAAATGGTGCACCAAAGTCGCTATATATCTGTCGATTTGCACAAAATTTGGCATAACGTACTGAATTGAGCCTAGAGTGATGTCTGTCTTGTTTCGTGAATATCGGTCCAGATTTAGAACCAATAGGCTGATAGGAACAAACGTTCTGAAATTAGTATAACCTAACCTGTGACAAGTTTGTTTGAAATCGCTTAATATTTGGATAGAGCTTCCATATATATTTTCGCCCGATTTCAAGTAAATTGGACATCAAACTCCCCATGTTAGTCAGGTTGACATCAAATTTTGCTCTACTTACAATATTGAGCATAGAATTACGTTGTCGCGTTTTGTAGAAGTACAGACATAGCCCAACTTTATGGATAGATCTAGGTAGATTCACATTTAGATAACTATCACATATTTTTTTTATTTTTATTTATTTTATTTTTTTTTCATTTTATTTTATTCATGTTAATAGTCCTGTTTAATATACCCATAGTGGTGAAGGGTATCAAATAGCCGTATATACCCATAGTGGTGAAGGGTATCATATAGCGACTGCTTTCCTTACTGGTTATTTGTAAACGATGACGCACAATGATATACAAATTTACTGGTGGGAAAGTCTACAGATTTGAAATATATAAAGATTTTTCCTGGGCCATAGTGCGATAGTGTCATTACCCTTTTCTGTAAGAGGGTGAGAAAAAACTTTATAGAAAATATTCGGAATATATTCACATGTTTCTACCGAAATAGCTGTCATTTGGTATTCCGAATTATAAATTGGTTTTATTCAACAATATCAAAAGAACATCAGTTCGTACTAATCAACAAATTGTCATAGCAGTAAAAAATACCCATTTAAGAGTTCAATAACATTTGTGAGACGGTTATCGTTAGATATAACCTTTAAAACAGAACGTGGACGAGCTATGGTACCAGGCATACATGCCCGAAAAATATCAAGAAAGATATTTTATTTCTGAAATGAATCGGAAAGTCAGATTACCTATCGCAAAAGCTCATATTAATTGGAATCCGATTGCTGAAAAAATTACAGTGAGAAATTCCAAAAATAAAATGCTCAAGCCACTCTATGCAAGGGTACTGGGAAGCATGGAGGAAATTCAATAATGGTATTGGGCTGTTTTTTTTTTATGGAGTTCGATATATTTACGAGATTTATGAAGTAGTAGATCGGATTGTTTTATAAAAATGTGCTAAAAAATTTTTGGTACATAGGTTAAGCAAAATATGCTGATTCGAAATCTGTTCGCGTTCACAAATTCGGATGCTGAGCACAAAAGTTGTAGCGGGTTTTAAAAATCAATTCGTATTCGTTGAAATAAGTAATTATGAATCTTTCGATGTTTCATTTAACGGCTAAAGTGAGTAGCTCGATGCACTTTACTATACAAAAACCCTAAAAATGGCTAAAAATGAAGCAACGTGCATAAGATTTTTATGTACAAAACATACACAAAAGTACACCTATTTTAAAAGGATTGGTTAAGAACTGCGGATGTGCCGCCACAATAAATTTTGGATAAAATACACATATTATTCGCGTATTTTTTTTTTTTATTTTATTTTTTACCGAGTTTCACACAGATTCGCGAATATGACAATACAAGCATGAATGTACAGTTGTGGTCAAAATAATAGGAGTACACTTATAATCAATAGTTGGATCCCAACAGTATGTGAGAGTTCACAGAACAAAAATTATGATCCCTAAAACGATCAAAGATGGTGGACCAAGATATAGGATACCAAATGTAATGGATGAGCACAATGCTGCAACATATTATGGTTCTGTATGAGAATATGAAATGCTTATAGATCTTTCAACAGGAGAAAGATCCAAAGCAGAACAGTCGATTGGCTAAACTGTTGTTTCAGGACAACAATATAGATATTACGTTGTAATTATTACAATGATCAGAAAACTTTAAGCGATTTCAAAATAAGAAAATGGTTTTCATCAGTGGGAATATTTCAATACATTACACTGCTATTATTTTGACCGAGCTGTATGTAAAAACAATTCGAAGCAAAATGCGATTTTTTTCTGTTTTTCCTACATTCAAGGTACCTATATCCGGTGTTTTAGTGCGCTGGGCTCATTATATTATATCGTTATATTAAAAATCGTACATTAGAATAATAATGTCCTTGGCGTATTCTTCAACTTAGTCACTGATCACAAAAAACTTGTTGGCTTCAACACATTTTCACCCAATTTTGTACATTACCACCATCAGAGGTTCCACGAACTTATTATTTATTGTCAGTGTTATGAGATTTTGACAAAAACACTTCATTTTATAGAAATGCATTTAAATTGTATGCAATATGTTCATATTTTGTGAGGTATGAGCTTGCAAACCTCAGCTTCAAGAAATTTAAATTTAGAGGCTAGAGAGATTACAACAGACAGACAGATATTTTTATATCGTCATAGAATTCTCCGCTGATCAGAAATGATTATTTCGATGAGTTAACGGAAAAATAAACTTAATATATCCTACATACTATGGTGGGTGGTATAAAAAAAGATTGTCATTATCAATTTCTCAAATGAGACTGTCTTTCATAATTATACCATGTCAAGTTTGATTTAAATCGATCCAACTCGAAATTCATTTAAGTCGATTAAAATTAAATTAAAACATATAAATTATATTTGATTCAATTTCTAGAGTTGAGTAATTCCGGAACGAACTAGTTCATTGGAACTATTCCGAGAAAGGAACGATCGGAACTAGTTCCAGCTCTGTAATTAATATAGTTTCTTTTTCTGATCTCGTTCCTTTTTGATCTCGTTCTCTTTTTCCTTTTTTCTCGTTTTTTTCTGATCTCGATTTTTTCTGATCTCGTTCCTTTATTCCCATATTCTTCATTCGTTTTTTTGTCATTATACCCTACACAACTATGTTGCATGTAGGATGGGTTCTGGCTAATGAAGACCCCTATTGTTTTTGGAAAAGATCGGTTAATTTTTAGGGGATGAAATGGACCAAAAACTTTATTTTTGTGGGTTTTTCTGGTCGCTCCAGAGGCCGCAATTATGACCCAAACACCGCGAATTTTTGCATGGGGCCAAAGAATAAGCATGCCTATTTTGATAAAGATTGGTCAATATTTAGCGGGCCAAATGGACCCAGACTTTTGTGTGGAAAATGACAAAATTTGTATTCTATGGCGTATATATTTACTCCTGAAGGACATAGACCCGAGAAATTGATAGTATATCCAAGAAGAGTGGTTTACCTTTACATTGGGAGTTACACTTAAATATTTACAGGCCCTTACGTATTCATATATTATTTAGTAACGCATTACCACTCTAGAGGACGGTAATATATCGCGGATCGCTTTGAAATTTTCCATGAGGATCCAGATATGGTCATGGACAACGCCTATAATTTTCGGCGATGATCAGATAATAATATTTGGATGAAGTGACCCGAAAACTTCATTTTTTGTGTTATTTTCGAGTCGATCTATAGACCACAAATGAAAGCCGAACATCACAACACAACCCACGGTGAAGGGGATCTGGGCAAGTAATTAGAAGAGCTGTGTTGAATATTAGTAATATTTGTAGACGTCTAGTCGGTCACGGGGTACAAATATTGCTAAATATTGCCCAAGCTCAGAATATCGAACCATAGGAAATTAGATTTTCGTGGAAGTTGTGTAGGGTATCATGTGGTCGGCCCCGTCCGACTATACTGCTCCGCTCACTGGTTATTATTTTTTTTATACCCTACACAACTATGTTGTCAGGGTATTATAGCATTGTGCAGCCCAAAAAGTTTGTAACGCCGCGAAATATTGGTCCTAGACCCACCTTTAAGTGTACCGATCGTCATATCTCAACTAGCTGAGTCGATCGAGACATGTGTGTCCGTCCGTCCGTCTGTCCATTATAATTTGTAAACACGATACAGGCCACAGTTATGGACCAATCTTCACGAAATTTTGCATGTAGTATTGATTCTGCCCATTGAAGAACCAACCGGTTGATGTTTAGGGGATGAAATGGACCAAAAACTTTATTTTTATCCAATTTTCTGGTCGTTCCAGAGGCCGCAATTATGGCCCGAACTTCGCGAATTTTCACATGGAGAAGGGGGTCGGGTCAAAGAATAAGCATGCCTGTTTTTATAATGATCGGTCAATATTTAGCGGGTCAAATGGACCCTGATTTTTTTGTGAAAAATTACAAAATTTGTATTCTATGGCGTATATATTTACTCCTGAAGGGCATAGACCCGAGAAGTTGATAGTATATTCAAGAGGAGTTGTTGACCTTTAAATTGATACCAATCATATTGTCGTAGGTACTCGGATGCGGGAGTTACGCTTAAATATTTACAGGTGCTTACGTATTCATATATTTTTAAGTAACCTATTACCACACTTTAGGGCGGATATACAGCCTGGTCGCTTTGCAATGTTCCATGAGGTTCCAGTTATGGTCAAGGACAACGCCTAAAATGTTAGGTGATTATCAGATAATAATTTTTCGGATGAGGTGGACCAAATTATTTAATTATTTGTACTTTTCAAGTCGAAAGCCGAACATCACAACACAACCTACGGTGAAGGGAATCTGGACAAGTAATGAGAGGAGCTGTACTGATTATTAGTAACATTTTCTGACCTCTAGCCAGTCAAAAGTGTGCAAATATCGCGAAATATTGCCCAATCTCAGAATATAGAACCACAGAATGTTAGATTTTCATGGAAGTTGTGTAGGGTATCATATGGTCGGCCCCGTCCGACTATACTGCTCCGCTCACTGGTTCTTAAATATTTTTATTTATTTATAAAAAAGGTATTTTGTGCTTATCGTCCTTTAGTTTAGCTTAATTTCATTTTTGCACAATTTTCAATTTTTGAGCGGAAAAAAAGATCGATGGAAGAGAGAGATTCAAAGGAACTATGTAGGAGTCGGAACTATATGAAGCAAAGGAACTATAAAGATCAAAGGAACTATATATGGAGCAAAGGAGCTATATGGATCAAAGGAAATATATGGAGCATAGGAACTATAAAGAGCACGGAACTATATGGAGCAAAGGAATTATAAAGAGCAAAGAAACTGTATTGAGTAAAGGAACTACATGTAGCAAAGGAACTATATGGAGCAAAGGAATTATATATGAAAAAAAAACGAAAAAAAAAACGATGAAATAGAGAGATTCAAAAGAACTATGTAAGAGTCGGAACTATATGGAGCAAAGGAACTCTATGGAGTAAGGGAATTATATAGACAAAGGTACTATATGGATCAAAGGAACTATATGGAAAAAAGGAAAAAAAACAAAAACAACGATGAAAAAGAGAGATTTAAAGGAACTATGTAGGAGTCGGAACTATACGGAGCAAAGGAACTGCATGGAGTAAAGGAGCTATATGGAGAAAAGGAACTATATTGAGCAAAGGAACTACATTATGGAACTAGTTCCTTTTTAAAAAGGGAACGAGAAATATCGATCCGCTAAGTGAATTAGATTGTCCAACTCTATCAATTGCATTGCAAATGTTGTAATATCAAATGTATAAATTGACATGCGTGGGTACAAAATCGAATCTCTTTAAGACATAGGTATTTCTGCCGAACTAAAATTACTTTTCATTGATAATTTTCAAATCCATGTTGTAAATCTAATGTTATGTTTTTATATACATACATTTTATGTTTAATATTCATCCAAACGAATTCCTAAATCTGGCATTCAATAAATCTCCAGCCATTTATAATGTCGTTCTAAGATGCATTTGTCCATTTTACATTGTAATATTTTAACACCATCATCGAAGGATTAGTGACTTCAAAATGGTTTCCTAATCTGGTGTTGTAAATATTACTGAGTGACATCTTTGCTGTCATTCGTCAATTCTTTCATTCACTTACGTCTGTCTGCCTGACTCTTTCAATCATCTATCTACCTACCAACTAAATATGTATCCATTGATTGTGACCATTTTGTAATAAATTTTGCCTAAGAGAATTTTGAGTGAAGATTTTAAGTAAATCCGGACAAAGAGATATTCAAAAACAAAATTGAAACAAAGACATTCTTTAAAACACCAATGAAAATAATAACAGCAACAACAATGATTTTTGAGATATCATGCTAACGTGTCAAATGATTTATGGAGATCTTCTATATCAAAACTCATACGAATTGCTACAACAACAACAGCAACAATAATTTATATGAATTCCTTGTTATTTGGTTTTTCAGTTTCAGTTTTATGAGAGGAAGATGTGGCGTAGGACGCTGTAGAAATATCACATGTCGAATCTTTTTATAAAAATCGTTATTTGAAATGGTAGATGATTGCATGTACCATCCCCCAGCCATATTCGTATAATCTCCAAGTGTCTATGAAATTCGACAAAAAAAAAACCAACGTTTTATGATGATGATCACGGTATGAGTAACTAACTGGGTATCTTAATTGAGGATCTCTGTGTATGTCTGTCTGTCTTCTTTCTTTCAAACTTGACGTGACTTCAGAGACATGGCATCAGCTGCCATTATTGTATTTCTTTTTGTTTGTTGTGCCATGCCTTGCCTTGCATTCATCTAACCAACCATCCATCCATGTCATTGATGCATCTGCCTGGATATTGAGGGGGGGACTTTGAAAGATTCACCCGAATTCGTATCAATTTAATTCAGTGCCATAAACTTTATGATATCTTCTATTAAGAGCTGTTCGATGGCATGCCTGGCCGACTGCCAGCCTTCTCTTCACACTTTGTTGTATTCCATTTGGGTTGGTTTTCCTCTCCCCTTTCCGTCATGTTTTGTGTCATATTGGATGTATCTTATTTTTTCCCCTCCATATTGTAGCATTCATTAAAGGACAGTGTTATAAATTTGTGTTAATGTCTGCAACAATAGGACATCAGCCATCAGTGTTATAAAATATTATACTTCCAGGAATGCAGTTGTTGGTGTTTTATTTGGGATTTTGCGCCATTTTGATTTTCATGATATTGATAACGAAAATATTTTTTGGGGATGAAATGTATGTGAGAAATACAAATAAAATAGAATTGACAGATGATAAAATTTCAAATTAAATTATCCTTCTCCACATGTTTCCATTTTGCGTTATAAATACATATAAAACAGCCCTTAATTTTTGTATGTGATATATATTTTATATGCAATCTCATATCACAATGATTATATTGATAGGAGGAGGAGTAAGTAATATACAAAAGAATCCATAAAATTTTAATATATTAGAAAAATCAGAATTCACTGATTCCATATATTAAAAAAATAAATTGTGAATATATAAAAACATTTAAAAAGAATTATAATTTTATTTTTTTATTATTTAAAAATTCGAATTTAAATTTGTTATTCGAAGTCGTTCATTATACCCTTCACCACATTATTATTATGACTTTGTGCATATGTTTGTAACAGGCAAAAGGAATCGAGATAGACCCATGGTTCCTTTTGAGAATATGCATAGAATCACTTTCTGAGTCGATTTACGCATGTCCGTCTGTCCGTCCGTCCATGTATTTTTGTGAACAAAGTACAGGTCGCATTTATGATCCGATTTGGATGAAATTTGGCACAGCTCATTAAGTTGGCCCAAGGACGAACCCTATTGAAATTGGGAAAAATCGGTTCAGATTTAGATATAGCTCCCATATATATTTTCGTCCGATTTAAGGTAAATGGTGCAACAAAGTCCGTAAACTTCTTTCGATTTGCACGAAATTTGGCACAGGGTACTGAATTGAGCCTAATATGGTGTGTGCTAAGTTTCGTGAAAATCGGTTCAGATTTAGATATAGCTCCCATATATATGTTCGACCGATTTAAGGTAAATGGTGCACCAAAGTCCCTATATATCCTTCGATTTGCACGGAATTTGGTATAGCATACTGAATTGAGTCTAGAATCATGTGTGTTAAGTTTCCTGAAAATCGGTTCAAATTTTGATATAGCTCCAACATATACATATATATTCGTCCGATTTTACATAAATTATACACCAAACTCTCAATATTTGTCCAATTAACTCGACATTTTTACAACATTCTTTAATCAGTGTAGATTCGAATGCGGCCTTATAGTCACGAATAGATGGAATGTGTCGACGAGTTTTTTGTGGGACTTTTCCAGGAGTTGGCGTAGAGTGAAAATTTGGTCAATGGTGGATTTGCTAGGTCTGAAGCCGCATTGGTATGGATAACACTTTATATGCTATGGGAAGGAAACTTAACTACATCTATAGTTGGCACATATATCATGTCTCCTTTTTGTGCACGAGACACAGGATGCTTAGGTTGTAATCATTGGGCATTGGGCCCCTGACTAGCATCTGACCACCAGTCTTGAATAGTTCGGCTTGTAACCCATCGGCACCTGATGCTTTATTACTCTTCAGCCGATTGATTGATATTCTGACCGCATCATGGCTAGGAGGTAAAAACTCTATACCGTCATTTCTTATTGGTTCTGGGGTATATTCTTCACCGTCACTAGGTTTACAAAATTCTCCTTCAGATCCTCGACACGATATCTGTATCTGTCAGCAGGTTTCCTTCTTCATCTCTACAGGAGGATGTGCCTGCACCAAGCCTTCGGTTTGGTGTTTTAATCGTTGGTAAAATTTCCGGACTTCATTCTGTCTCCTGTACATCTCGATCGGCTCACACTCAAGTTGTTCGTGTTTTTTTTTTTTTTGAAAAAAAGTTTCTTCTCTCTCCATTTCGCATAACGTTTTGTCTGCAGTGTTGCCCTATACGCTGCGTTTTTCACATCAGTAGCTTTACGACCCTCCTGATCGTACTGCTTTTTGCTGCAGTTTTAGGGAGTGGGCAATTATTTGCCATATTATTATCGGAACAAGGAGTGCTTTCGTCAAGCAAGTGGGTAAGTTGAGCGGATTAGGCTTCAGTTATCTGTTGTGTTTGCAGCTTTTCGACGTCGACTTTCCGTGTTACATTAGATTGCACCTTTGTTGCTACATTATGACGGGTGCGAAGCTTGGCTGCCACAAGGTAATGTTTCGAATCGATATTCGCTCCTCGAATCGAACGAACGCCTAAAACACTGAATGAATGTCTTCCGCCTATCACAACATGATCAATTTGATTTCTCGTTCCTTGGTCAGGAGAAGTCCAGTTGCCCCTGTATATTTCGAGATGCTTGAATTTGGTGCATGCGGTATGCTTGAATCATGCCGTTTTCGGATGTTTCTTCATGAAGACAGATTTTTTCGACTGTGGTCCAAAAATATTTTCCCTTCCAATTTTTGCATTCAATTCTCCTAGCAGAATTTTAATGTCATGGCCAGGGCAGGGGTCATATGCTGTTTCCAGGCGCTCCTTAAAAATGTCTTTGGTCTGTTCATCTTTGTCTTCCGTCGGAGCATGGGCACAAATAAGACGGGTGTAGAAGAACATCGTTTTATACGGATTATCTAATTGATATAATCCGTATAAAACGATGTTCTTATCTTATCCTATTCCTGTAAGGCAATAATATCGCCTTGTTTTTCTTGAGTACATCCGCCAAAGTGAAATCTTCGCGGGTTCTGTACAACATGTGCACATTCCATGTTCAGATCGTGGTCCTTTATACGCCTTTTCTTTGCTTTTTCATAGTATAAGGGGTTTTCCGAGTGTGGTCAACTAACCTGACGCATCAACCCAATTTTCTTTTATGGTTGTTATGGGAGAACTCGCGGCACATTTCAGCTCACTATTTCAACGAGTGATGAAAATAGCTATCCCAGTGTCCACAATTGAGATGAAAGAGGGACAAAGATAAGCCTGGGCTTTACCAAGTTAAAGGCAATCAGAGCCGTTGCCTGGTATCTATCATCCCCTACCCCACCCAAATCAAATATAAAATAAGTTTTTAACCTAAAATCACATACATACCATTCTAATATATTATAAATTGTGTTGTTTTTACTGTTTCATTTATTTTTAAAGAAGAAAATAAACGCATTTACGATACATTTTTTGATGTTGTAAAATTATTGCGGTAAAATCTACAGCCGCCAATTTTCGAGAGATGATCCATATTATCAAGACATATTGGTCTATAGAAGAAAAAACGAAAATCGATTATGGTGAGGGTTACGTTTATTTGGCAAATATGGATCGAGATAACGAAAGTTATTCCGGTCGACGTTCGAAAAACATTTGTACTTGCTATTCATAATACAGAATACAAAATTTTGCTCCAAAAGAAAAATCCGCCGATTTATTGTCAGATAAACGAATCATAGTAAACTAAAAACGTATTTTTTCGATTTTCATTGTTAATGGCCACTTGATAATTTTGTAATTTCATAAAAGTCGTTTCTTTTGTTCGTAACACCTCTCCCTCTCTCGCAGCGCCCATTTATTTATTGATTTGAAAGACAGCAATTTTAGTTAATGGCATTTTCTGACATATCGAATGTCTTTATTAGTGTTTAACTTAATATTTCGTCAGTGAGGCAATTATTATTTTTTTTTTCTCCATTCCTTTTTGTGTTCAAAGAGGAAAAGTTGGCTGGCTGAGTGACGTTGGTGACCTCTCGATAACAAGTTATAAACGATGCAAATGTTATAAAATATTTTATTTGTTTATGGCTGTGAAAATACAAAAAAAAGCAACAAGAACCTGTAAAGAAATGTTGGCCATATGGATTGATATTTCTTTTACAATAGCATCAAACGTTTTACCAATCAGCAAAACGTTCAGCTAGCTGGTCGGTTAGTTGAAAACTTACGACCATGACTCTACATTTCTGTGATTAGTTCATCTTTCATGTTTTGCTGTTGTTCCATCCTTAATCTCTGTTATTTGCCTCGTAAAAAAATGCTTTGCTGCGGTGCCTTAATTGGCCAGACTTATCTGTAAATTTCGTATAGAACGTTATAAATCATTTCTATCGGTATATCTCTTTTTTAAGCTTGAATTTTTAATTCTCAAAGAGATTTTTTTTTATAAAACGAAATGTTACTTTTTTAACGGCGAATGTTAGAAGTAAACTAATTTTTATTGAAATATTTTGTTTGTTAAAAATGCTAAACCCGGATAATTGTTTAACAGTGTTTATATAAAATGATCGAGAAATGTTAAATCTTAGAAAAATTTCTGAAAATATCCTAGTTGAGATATTAAAATGTAAATTTGCTGTTATATTTAAAAACCAGTAAGGAAAGTAGTAAAGTCGGACGGGGTCGGGACCCTTCACCACTTTGGGTATATTCAACAGATCAATCCTAACAGACGTCGCATTTTTAAACGATCATTAAACATGTCATTCTGCAACCGATACTAAATTTTTCATTTGGTCAGATATAGAAGCTATATCTAAATCTGAACCGATTTCGGGAAACTTAACACACATCATTCTAGACTTAATTCATTACGCTGTGCCAAATTTGGTACAAAACGAAAGATATTAAGGGACTTTGGTACACCATTTGCCTTAAATCGGACGAAAAAATATATGGGAGCTATATCAAAATCTGAAGCGATTTTCACGAAACCTAACACATCATTCTAAACCTAATTCATAACGCTGTGCCAAATTTCGTGCAAATCGAAAGGTATATAGGGACATTGGTGCACAATTTACACCAATAGGACGAAAACTATATCTAAATCTGAACCGATTTACAGGAAACTTAAAACACGTCATTCTAGGTCTTAATTATTACGCTGTGCCAAATTTTAAATCTGATCTTATTTTCACGAAACTTAACACATCATTCTAGACCTAATTCATAACGATGTGCCAAATTTCGTCCAAATCGAAAGATATTTAGGGACTTTGATACACCATTTTTCTAAAATCGGACGAAAATTTATATGGGAGCTATATCTCAATCTGAATCCGATTTTCAAGAAATTTAACACACATCACTCTAGATCTAATTCATTACGCTGTGACAAATTTCGTGCATCATTAAATCGGACAAAACTATATATGGTAGCTATATCTAAATCTGAACCGATTTTCACGAAACTTAACACACATCATTCTGGACCTAATTCATTACATTGTGCCAAATTTCGTGCAAATCGAAATATATATAGGGACTTTGGTGCACCATTTACATTAAATCGGACGAAAATTTATATGGGAGCTATATCTAAATCTGAACAGATTTTTCCCAATTTCAATAGGGTTCGTCCTTGGGCCAAGTAAGTGACCTATGCCAAATTTCATCCAAATCGGATCATAGATGCGACCTGTACTTTGTTCACAAAAATACATGGACGGACAGACGGACATGCGTAAATCGACTCAGAAAGTGATTCTATGTATATTCTCATTTCCTTTTGGCTGTTACAAACATATGCACAAAGACATAATACTGTTCAAAATTGAATCTCAATCAAACGCCCGTTCGAAATGTATATAGAAGCTAATAGCAACAGGTAGTACAAAATGAAAAAAATCGCTGTTGCAAACATAAATTTACTGTGAAAAAAATTCATTACGGGAGGGGCCCGGGCCGCCCCCCTGCTCACGTCCCTGGAAGCTATGGCTGCATCTGCACCAATTTCAACAAAATGCTATAACGTCATTTAAGTCTCAATTTTATATCTTGTTGAACATTTCGTGTCAATCTGACAAACATTGTGAGTTTGGTGCACAAAGCTACATCTAAACCTAAACCGATTTTCATGAAACTTCGCACACATGATTCTAGTCTTAATAAGTTCATACGATAGCTATACACTCACAGAGAAATGTGTAAAAATTTGGAATCGATTGGGTTATTAGTTTTTGAGTTATCGTGCCCGCCATTCGCAAAAAAAAAATGTTTAGAGAAAAACGCGTTTAAAGTTTGAGAAGCCGTCACTTGATGCTGACACAATAAATCGGCTATATCTTCAAGAGTTCTTGAGATTTTCATTTGAAAATTTGTAGGGACATCCTTTAATTAGTGTAGATTCGAATTATATCAACAAAACTTTTGACCCCGAGAATGGGGGGTCCCCTTAATTAAGACGATATGCGAAATGTCGTTCAAATTAAAATAGGGGCTTTTGTACACTACTTACATTAAATCGGGCGAAAATATTTATGGGAGCTACATATATGCGACCTGCACTTTGTTTACAATGTAACATGAGCAGACATGCATAAATCCACTCAAAAAAAGATTCTATGCATATTCTCCATGTATCTATCTCGTATCTTTTTGCTTGTTGCAAACATACGCACAAAGACATAATACCCTGTGCCACAGTCTTTTAAAAAATCATCGTACTAAAAACCATCAATATTGACTAACGTTTTGGGGGTAATTCCAATTTAAACAACCCCTCATTATTCTGTAATTTGGGTATTTTAAGCACGTATACACCAAATCGCTTATATATTTAATTATACCCTACACAACTACTATGTCAAGGTATTATAGCTCCAAGAGTTTGTAACGCCGCGAAATATTGGTTCTAGACCCACCTTTAAGTATACCGATCGTCATATCTCGACTAGCTGAGTCGATCTAGATATGTGTGTCCGTGGACCAATGGACCAATCTTCACGAAATTTTTCATGTAGGATGGGTTCTGTTCTATTGGTAAAGATCGGTTCTTATTTGGGGATGAAATTGACCAAAAACTTTATGTTTTGTCTGATTTCTAGTCCCTCCAGAGGCCACAATTATGACCCAAACGTGAATTTTTACATGCGAAAGGGGACCGGCCAAAGAATAAGCATGCGTGTTTTGATAAAAATCGGTATATATATATGGCGGGTCAAATGGACCCTGACTTTTGTGTGAAAAATTACCAAATTTTTCTATAACGTATATATTTACCCATGAAAGATATAGACCCGAGAAGTTGATAGTATATCCAAGAGGAATGGTTGACCTTTAAATTGATACAGATTATATTGTATTACGTACTCGGATGTGGGGGTTACACGTAAATATTTACAGGTGCTTACGTATTCATATATTATTTAGTAACCCATTACCACACTAGAACGAGGAAATATAGCATTGATCGTTTTGAATTTTTCCATGAGGATCCAGGTATGGTTATGGATAACGCCTATAATTTTTCGTTGATGATCAGATAATAATTTTGGGATGAATTGTACCGAAAACTTAATTTTTTGTGTTTTTTTTCGAGCCTATAGGCCACAATTGAAAATCGAACATCGCAACACAACCCACTGTGAAGGGAATTTCGACAAGTAATTAGAAGGACTGAAATGACTATTACTAATATTTGTCGACCAAGAGTGTGCAACTATCACGAAATATTGCCCAGGCTCGGAATAAAAATCCGCAGAAAGTTAGTGCTCCGTGGTAGTTGTGTAAGGTATCGTATGGTCGGCCCTGTCCGACTATACTGCTCTGCTTACTGTTTTTATACCCTCCACCATAGTATGGAGGGTATATATATAAAGTATATATATATATTCTTGATCAGTGTAAAATTCTAAGACGATTTAAGCATGTCCGTCTGTCTGTTGTAATCACTCTAGCGTCTAAACGAATTGAGATAGATCGCCAAAATTTTGCACAGAGTCGTCTTTTGCCTGCAGGCAGATCAAGTTCGATGATGGGCTATATCGGTCCACGTTTAGCCATAGCCCCCATATAATGGTACCATCCAATTATAGGTATTTTGGGGTTCTTGAGCGCGTTTTTTAACCAAATTCGCTGAAATTTGGTACATTCAGTTCCTATTGGGTACTAAATTTCCCCACTAAAAATTATATATATATATATATATATATATATGACAATTTTTTCAACCGAATTCGCTGAAATTTGGTACATTGGGTTCTTATTGGCTACCAAATTTCCCCACTAAAAATTATAAATATAGGTCCACTTTTTCTGGTAGCGCCCATATAAGGGTACCCCCCAATTTTTAGTTTTTGTGGGGTTTTGACCGGATTTTTTCACCGAATTACCTGTAATTTTGTATTTTGAGTTTTTAATAGGTACCAAATCTCTCTACAAATTATATATATGAGTCCATTTTTTCGGGTAGCCTTCATATAAGGGTACCACCAATTTTCTGTATTTTGGGGTTCTTGAGCGAAGTTTTCAACCGAATTCGCTGTAATTTGGTATTTTGTAGTGGTATATGGTAACAAATCACCTTACCGAAAATTATTAAAATTCGCCCCCTTTTTGGGGTAGTTCCCATATAACCCCCTTTTTTATATTAAAAACCAGTGTGCGGAGCAGTATAGTCGGACGGGGACGACCATATAATACTATACACAACTACCACGGAACTCTAACTTTTGCGTATGTTTATTTCGAGCCTGATCAATATTTCGTGATATTTGCACCCTCTTGACCGATTAGAGATAAACAGCACCTCTTCCTTACACTGACATATTTTCCGAATATCCCAATATTCTGTACAGCCCTTCTAATTACTTGTCCAGATTCACTTCACCGTGTGTTGTGATTTTCGGTTTTGTAGCCTATACATCGACTCGAAAGACTCGAAAGAATACAAAAAAAATTAGTTTTGGATCCACTTCATCCCAAAATTTTAATCTGATCATCACAGAAAATTATAGGCATTGTAGTTGACCATACCTGGATCCTCAAAGCGACAAGCGCTATATTTCCTCCCTCTATCGTGGTAATATGTTACTAAATAATATATGAATACATAAGCTCCTGAAAATATTTACGTGTAACTCCCACATCCGAGTACATACGACCATATAATTGGTATCGATTTAAAGGTGAACCACTCCTCTTGGATATACTATCAACTTCTCGGGTCTATGTCCTTCAGGAGTAAATATATACGTTGTAGAATACAAATTTTGTCATTTTTCACACAAAAGTCGGGGTCAATTTGACCCGCTAAATATTGACCGATCTTTATCAAAACAGGCATGCTTATTCTTTGACCCGATCCCCTTCTCCATACAAAATTTCACGATGTTCGGGCCATGATTGCGGTCTCCGGAGCGACCAGAAAAACCGACAAAAATTTAGTATTTGGTCCATTTCCTCCCCTAAATATTAACCGATCTTTCCCAAAAACAATAGGGATCTTCATTGACCCGAACACATCCTACATGCAAAATTTCGTGAAGATTGGTCCATAACTGTGGCCTGTATCGTGTTTACAATTTATAATGGACAGACGGACGGACGGACACACATGTCTATATCGACTCAGCTAGTCGAGATATGACGATCGGTATACTTAAGGGTGGACCTAGGACCAATATTTCGCGGTGTTACAAACTCTTGGGGCTGCACAAAGCTATAATACCCTGACAACATAGTTGTGTAGGGTATAATGAGATCTCTGGCGAATAGTGCATTCCATTCCTACAAAAAAAAATTTCTATTATGTATGTGTATGCAATCATCTTTAAAATTTCGAATAGATTTCTTGTGAAATTAATTCTGAACCGAGTTAAACCAAACTACACATACATTCTTCGAGGCTGCATTTAGATGTCAGAAGTCAAAAATCTGTCCTGTATTCTTATTTTTCAAAATATATCTTTGCAACTCAAATACAAAATTAGAGCTATTTCGGCTATGAACTCAGAATTCCAAACAAAAAATACTTAGAATCAATTATGAAAATCATTTAAGGGACATTGGCAACCTGTAAAATAACTAACTTGGAGGTTTTTTAACCAACAGTCTGATGTCAGCCATGTTTGTTCGTTTGTTAAACCTTTTCGTGGGAATTTTCTCTAGATAAACTTTGTGAGATACAAATAAGGTAGAAATCATCTTCTTAATGACTGTCCGAGTGGTTAATTGTTTTATAAGTGGTAAATCGATTTTTTATTGACGCGATACATACATACACACAGAAATACTTTCTGTTTTGCTTGTTTATTTGTGGTGTGTAAATTATACAATCAACACAACAGCAACAACAACAACCAACAAACCACCACAGTCGTGACGTTAATGTATACGCAAATATTTTGTTTAAAAGGATTCTTCAATCAATGTTCCCTGTGGTTTTAATGAAAATAGTTTCGTTGTTTTTGGTTTTGTCTCGTTGCTGTTTTGACACACATTTGTGACCCCAAATCGGAATGAAATTCAATTTACTTTGGTGCATCTAAACAATTGCTAAAAAACAACAACACCACGCACACTCGTATATTTTTGATAAGAAAGAAAAATAGAGAGTACGACAACCACAACGGCAAAGTAAACGGAAAATTTATTACACCTCAGCTGAAAACCCGGTTATAGGACGCAGATAATAACAAACAATATTTCGACTGTAGTGCAAAACTTCAACCGAATTAGAGGGGGGGAAACGAATAGCAACAAAAATGCATTTGTCATATGAAAGGTGTCGATGTTGTTGTTGTTCTTGTTGTTGTCATTTAATGATAATGGAAAGACAGTCAAGTCACCGTCACCCAAAAAAAGTAATTCGTTGATTTGGAATGTTAAATTTTCACACGTATGTGCTAAAAACACACACACAACCGAAGTAAGTAATTTCAACAAAGCAACAGCAGCAAAAGAAGTTCAAAATACATTTTTTGGAAGATTGCACAAAACAAATCAACTGTGTTTATAAAACATTCAAATTCCAATTGATATGGTTCTGAGTTCGGTTCAAAAATCAAAACTCAGAAAACAAAAAATAAAATACAAACCTACACGTCAGAAATCAATTCTTTGTCATATCGACGAGAATTCGTTATGCTGGTTTGTTTTGTTGTTCGATGTGCATCTCCATTTGCAAAGGATGATATGCAGATAGATATTCCCGCTGTTGGAATGTGTGAAAATCACGGATGTTTAGATCCATACACATTCACACAAACTCGGCATCCTTGTTATGAAAGAAGAAATAACACATAAAATTGCTTTAAATAAAAATTGTGCACATTACAGGATAACAAGGCAAACAAAGTAGACCGCCACAATTTACAACATCGAATCCTTTTGGTTCCGCTACTAACCCTTTGATCTTGGTTTGCATAAAAACTCCTTCGTATTAGTCTTGTTGTGGTCTGGCTACTTGTTATTTCCAAATAAACACTTTGATTGACCGAAGGAGTTAGCCGAAAGGATTCAATTTCGTCCTTCCCAAGAATTCCTAAATTTTGTGAATTGGAATTGATAAAAGTAAGAACATATCTGTCTGGTATGCCGACAAACAAGTCAATTATATCTATTTGGCTACAAAAACAAGTAAAAAATTGCCAGTGGGTGTTGACGACAGATATATTCCCTTAGCCAATGGACTACAGAGGTCTACAGTATTACTGTATAGGGTCGAGGTAGTGTATTTTTGGATATCTTTTTTTTATTTATCAATAAATGTGGCTTATAATTTAGATGGTTTGTGGGGGAGGTAGCCGATAATCGCACTAAATCTTTATTTAGTTTATATATTAAGTCCTCTCGTATTTAAATGTCTGTTTACTATCCGCTTTATATAAGTTATATTTTTTTTATCAAATAATTGCCCTATAGTCCTAATCTTAAATATGACGATGTACAGTAGGAGTGGGCCGATGATTTCCATCTTCGGACTTGATCTAGATTTGTTGTTTTGTTCATATGATATTCAAAATTTTGAACCTTTGTGGGGAAACATTATACGTATTGGATAAAATATTAAGTTATGCAAAGATTGTTTGCAATCGGATAGTCCGTTGAACCATTTTGAAAGAGTTGACCGATATTCCACACCTTCGAACTTCGGAAAAAATTCCAAAACTCCATTCCATTCGAGAGTCATTGTCTGTACCAGCCAGACGTACGGATATTTGTAATTCGACTCCAAATTATCTGAAAGGGATTTGAAATATGGAGTATAAAATCACTATTTCGATTAGTATTTTTAATTTTCTTTTAAAATGCCATTAAAAAAAAATTAAAAACATTTTAGGTTAAGAAAAATATGCTCATTCTAAATATGTTCACGTTCACAAATTCGGATGCGGCGCACAAAACTTATAGCGATTTTAAATCATGTATTTCAAATATAATTTAAATCAATTCCTAGTTGTTGTAATTCGCGAATATCTTTACAAGTGATAAAACGCATTTGTTTTCTTTGCATACACGAAAAATCACATTGATATATTGTTTAATATTCGCGAAAAACAAATAAAAGATGAAGATATCTGAAAATAAAATAAATTAATTTTTTAATTAAATCGGAATGTTCTTTGAATTTTCTATTTTTATACCCTTCACCACACTGTGATACAGGGTATTATGTCTTTGTACATATGTTTGTAAAAGGCAAAAGGAATATATATAGACCCATGGTTCCTTTTGAAAATATGCATAGAATCACTTTCTGAGTCGATTTGCACATGTCCATGTATTTTTGTGAACAAAGTACAGGTTGCATTTAATAATCCGATTTGGATGAAATTTGGCACAGTTCACTTATTTCGCTCAATGACGAACCCTATTGAAATTGGAGAAAATCGGTTCAGATTTAGTTATAGCTCTCATATATATTTTCATCCGATTTTATATAAATGGTACACCACAGTAAAGTTTCGTAAAAATCGGCTCAGATTTAGATATAGGTCCCATATATATTTTCATCCGATTTTAGGTAAATAGTGCACCAAAGTCCCTATGTATCCTTCGATTTACACGAAATTTGGCACAGGGTACATAATTAAGTCTATATCGTTATATGTTAAATTTCGTGAAAATCGGTTCAGATTTAGATATAGCTCCCATATATTTTCGTCCGATTTTATGTAAATGGTGCACAAATTACCCATATATGATTCGATTTGCACGACATTTGGCATAGCGTACTAAATTAAGTGTAGAGTGATGTGTGTAAAGTTTCGTAAAAATCTGTTCAGATTTAGATAAAGCTCCCATATATACACCTAAGTCTGTTTTTACACGGTAGATTGGTTCCAGAAGAAGCCGTGTAAAAAAGGGAATTCCCCTAAATTAGTGCTATTCACATTTGCTTTGACTTGTAAAAATTGTTTGTACGCGCTAAAGGGGAATTCACTTAAATCTTTAAGCTAGTGTTCGCAAACTATCGATACAATCAATGGTTTCAGACTTTTTCTTTCATAAATACTTTTTTGTGATATGAACATACTTCGCAAAAATTAAATTTGACAAAAAAATTTAAGGACATAAAATTTGAAATCGTGCTAAATGGAATAAAACCGTGTAAAAATATTCAGTTTTCAAACCGTGTTATATCAAAACCGTGTACAAAAAGACAGTGTAAAAACAGACTTAGGTGCATTTTCGTCCGCTTTTAGGTAAATAGTGCAGTAAAGTGCCTAAATATACTTAGATTTGCACGAAATTTTGCATAGCGTAATGAATTGAGTCTAGAATGATGAGTGGTTAGTTTCAGGAAAATCGGTTCAGATTTAGATACAGCTCTCATATATATATATATATACATATATTTTCGTGCGATTTTATGTAAATCGTGCACCAAAGTCCCTATATAACTTTCGATTTGCACGAAATTTGGCATAGCGTATATTCAATAGTCCAGAACGATGAGTGTTAAAATTCGTAAAAATCGGTTCAGATTTAGATATAGCTCCCACATATACATATATATTCGTCCGATTTTACATAAACGATGCCCCAAACTCCTAATGTTTTTCGATTAACACAAAAATTTGCGTTTTGTTGAAGTTGCGTTTGTTAGTTCGAACTGATTGAAATTAAATTTTTAACAGTGCTGTAAATCGTTTTCCATAAATTTGTCCCATGGCACGAAGACGACTCTAACTCTGCCCGAATGAAATTAAATTTATCATAGGTTACAAAATGACATGAGTATGTTCCTTCGAGGGAACATTGAAATACACTTGTAAAGATACATATGTACAATATACCCAATGTGGTGAAGGCTTTCATATAGTCGGCCCAGTCCGACTTTACTACTTTCCTTACTGGTTTTTAATATGGTCATGGGAATACGGTTTACCCAAAATCTTCTAAAATATGAGACGCTTTCATCAACAAATTATTTTAGAGTTGCGACTTAAAAAAAGCCAAAATATATTGCAGTTAAAATACATAAACATGCGATTAGCGTATTCGTTGACATCAGTTGCTGAGCATGCGGTGTTAACATATAATCTTAATCAATATCTTCCAGTAATTATAAACTTTTCGATGTTTCATTATGCGGCCAAAGTGTGCCGCTCGATGCACTTTATTATGCAAAAACTCAAAAAATGGCTAGAAATAGAAAAAATGGCTAGAAATAAATATATATATATATATATATATCGGGATTTTGGTACACAATTTACCTTAAATCTGACGAAGATATATATGGGAGCTATATATAAAGCTAAACCGATTTTAACGAAACTTAACACACATAATTCTAGACCTTAACACACTTAGGTCAGTACTTAGTTCAGTTCAGTACTCTATGCCAAATTTCGTGCAAATCGAAAGATATATAGGGACTTTGGTACACCATTTAACTTAAATCGGACGAAGATATATATGGGAGCTATATCTAAAGCTGAACCGATTTTAACGAAACTTAGCACACATAATTCTAGACCTTAACACACAACATTCTAGACCTTATGTATTACTCTGTGCCAAATTTTGTGCAAATCGAAAGATATATAGGGACTTTAGTGGACTATTTACCTAAAATCGGGCGAAACTATATATGGGAGCTATATCTAAATCTGAACCGATTTTCACGAAACTTTGCACACACCATTCTAGACATAATTCAGTACTCTATGCCAAATTTCGCAAATTTGCAAATCGAAAGATATATAGGGACTTTGGTGCACCATTTACATAAAATCGGACGAAACTATATATTGGTACTATATTTAAATATGAACCGATTTTCATGAAACTCAGCACACATCATTCTAAGCCTAAGTCATTACGCTGTGCCAAATTTTGTGCAAATGGAAAGATATATAGGGACTTTGGTGCACCAATTACATTAAATCGGACGAAAATATATATGGGAGCTATATCTAAATCTGAACCGATTTTTCCCAATAGGGTTCATCCTTGGGCCAAATAAGTGACCTATGCCAAATTTCATCCAAATCGGATCATAAATGCGACCTGTACTTTTTTTACAATTTAACATGGACAGACAGACGGACGGACGGACATGCATAAATCGACTTAGAAAGTGATTCTATGCATATTCTCAAAAGGAACCATGTGTCTATTTCGTTTCATTTTGCCTGTTACAAACATATGCACAAAGACATAATACCCTGTACCACAGTGTGGTGAAGGGTATAAAAAACAGCTAAAAATCGATATTCCAACAACAAAATTAAGGAACATTTTTACTTAACTGTTACAATACCTACCATTTCACGGTATTTAAAATCTACTTCTTAAATAAGATGGACTAAACTAATGACCAAGCTACGTTTAACGAACGCTTACAAGTGACATTATTGGAATTCGATAGATGCTTATGGCTTGGACAAATAAATTGTAAATGACGAGAATAAGTTGTTTTTGAAAAAAAAAAAATTGTTGTAAGATTGAAGCCAAATTTCTGGGGGGATATGGTATGGGGTGGGTACGAATGTAAGCTTCCACTTTGCGATGTGTCCACCAAAATGGATTCTGAAATGTATAATGCATTATTAGACGGCGTTTTAATAACACATTTTGATTAAACAGAGGACAAGGATATAATTTTTCACCAGGATAACGCTTTCATCCAGCTTCGAAGCAAACATAAACTTGGTTTTCTGACAAAAATATAAATATTTTAACACAGACAGCTTGCACTCCAGACTGTCACCCTTTTGAAAACTTATACGAGATTACTGTGACAAAAGTATATGACTCGGCATAAAGTTTTCTTTTATAAATTACCTTAAATATGCTGTGAAGGAATGCTGGTTAGATATCAGCATAAATACTGTCCAAAATTCGGTATACTCTTCGTCTAACAGTATTATATCTGTTACTTAAAATAACATGATAATTATTATTTAATAATAACAATATTTAAAAGTTTGTTTTATTTTCGCCATTATTTTAAAATGAACTGCGCTCAAACGATTGTCCTGGCGAAAAAGGGAAAATATACTTTATTTTTATTTATTCCATAAAGGGTATGAAAAATGTTTTTGGTTTGTATTTGATATTCGACATTTTGCACGGAGTACTTAATTAGGTCCAAATTAATGTACATATTTTGCTCGATGATTGGCATTCAATTTTTCATAAATTTCAGATTGGTATGTGTATGGGTTGTTTTAATATATTTCAAATATCTATAACTTCACGCAATTAATTTTGTCCGATTCCATTTCAATGGTCTTCCAAAGATGTTATGTCTATTCTATCTAAAGGATATTTTACACATGAGCATCTCTTGTATGTACCCAGAGTGGTTTTATTGGCATTTGTATAAACCTGATTTTCACGATCTAAATAGCAAATAATCGTTCAGTGTATGATTCACAATCGTCTTTTACGAATGTGTCTGTATCGACAAATTATTAAAATACTGAATTAAAAGAACGAACTAGTTCATTCATAAGAGCTGAACTAAAAAGAGCGACCTTCTTAATGAACTAGAAAGTACAACTCTACTTTATGGGGCCTCCGGTAAATATTTCAAGGTTTTCCAAATGGAACGACAAATTTTAATATACACCCAAGCTTGGATGGTATATGACCTAGTTTATGGCAGGTTATAAATTATTATTGGTTGTTATTATCTAGTCACTATTAAGGATTCTGCCCGAAATATGGAATGCATTATTTTTAATAATTGGAGAAAGGTTTAATTTTTTTTTCAGGAACTCTTTAACACACATTGCTATGTATAATATGTATAATTGCCCACAGTCGAAGTCCGATATTATCCTATCATGATGTAATGGATCACTTACGATAATAGAATTGATATAAAACCTGTCCACTACATTCAGTAGGGAATTTCCACAATTTTAAATTTTCGTCCATTTCATGGCGAAGTAAATTTGGCAAAAAAAACCCCAAAAGCTCTAAATTGAAACAAACAAACAAATTATTTGTTGAAGAATTTTTAGCACCTGTCAAATGACATAAACAGACAATAGCTACATACAAACTTACATACGTACGTATGAATCGAACATGTGTGATTAGTTAGTTATTTATCTGTTCACCCGCATATAATAAAGGAAAAAACACATCCATCGCAGTGTGAAAATAAAGTAAACTCGTGGTCTCGTGCCTAATCAAACTAATTAATAAATACAACAATAAACAATTAACATATAAACAACAAAAATACATTTTGTGAGGTTACTCTTGTCTTTGTTTAACAATTCACGATAAACTTTCTTGTGATCTATGATGCTCCATTGCAGAAATGGAATATTGAGTATGTCGTACTGCTTGAACATCAGCGCTTGAGGAATTCTAAATCTGGGTTGAGGGTCAAATTTTAGGTTATTTCAGGTATAACAAAGAATTTTCCAAAAGTGGTACTTATTTCAGATGCCTCTGGTATTTGGTCAAAATAAATAAGTCTTATTCTAGGGTCTTTTGTCGATAGAAATCGTCCCGATATCATATTTTGCATATTAAAAACCATCAACATTTTCTATAGATTCAACATATTTGAAATATATAGATTTTTGCGTTAATGTAGTCCCGACTTCACACAAAAATATTCTTAGATTTATAAAAACAAATTGAAAAATACTCCATTGTTGATATCAACAAATTAGCAAATATACTGTTCATCCATTTATCGCCTACGCATTTAGCAAGTTTCGTGATTCCTTCCAAGGGTACCTCTCCACTGGTACTGATCAACCAACCAACCGGTTATAAATCTCGAACAAACGAACTAAGTTCATTAATTAGTGCATGAGCTCTAAAAAATACTTGTCGCCAAATTTTCAACTGCATGTTAATCAACTCCTTCGCTTTCAAAGTCATTCAATCGGACCGGTTCTTTTGTTTCATAAATTCGATTTGTAACCGTTAAGGTAATATTCGATACGTTTTGGTTTTTGTGGGTGATCAATTAATATGGTGTTGTTGAAAACAAAACTAAAAGTTGTTGTTGATCGGAGATGCTAATTGGTGATGTGGTTTCGATTTAGATAGATGTGACTATATCAGTATTTTTCGAATCATATGAATATTCTATGTTTTGTAAATATCATAAAGTGTGGGAAATTTTACTGCTGATGTTTTTATTCGAAATTAAATGTTTTATAACATAAATATATTATATAACCATTTTTTTGTGAAGTCTTGCTTTATATTTCGTATAATTTAAGGAATATTGCGATTTATTTGCTTCTTGTATTATATAATCGACGAACTTTAAGAAATGCATAAGGGTCGACATAAAAAATAACCTTGAAAATTAAATGAATATAACATCCCACACTGTAAAAGGTATATTTTTTTAAATAAAAAACTTTCTTGAAAATATTATTACAGGGTATTGATTTAGGAAAGCAGTTTGTTTTATACCGCCCATAAGGCTGACAGCGACGACACTTTTTAATTGTTTTAACATGACGTGTCCGTCGTAAATAGGCGATTTAAAAACAATATATCACTAGCATATACCCACTACTTCGTTAGCGAATGCGGGATTTATTTAAAAAACAATACCGACCATAATCACAATTTTGATACCATTTGGTACCTATGTTCTCTTATAGTACGTATTTCCAAAACTACCTCAAGTCTACACACCAATTCTGGCCTCAACAGAAATCTAGCTTTATACTAAATATGGTCATATTTACTCTTGTCATACTTATTTCGAATTTCCAAATTTCAAACATAAGTTCACCCAAATTCAAATTTTGTACCAGTTAGTACACATGTAATAATATAAATTTCCATAACTACCAACTTTAACAATCATAAGTACGAATTTCTAAAAATTCCCACATACCCCAATCGTAATTCCAATTCTGTCGGTTCACCTAAATCCAAATTGTATCAAATTTAGTACCTTTTAGTAGACATAAGTACAATTTTCCATTACTACATAAGTACATCATGCAGTCCAATGGAAATCTTATTAACCAATTTCAGGTTATCGGTTAACCTAAATCCAAATTTGTTACCATTTAGTACACAGTCAAATTTCGAGAATCTACCTCCATCGGCTCACCCAAATCCAAATTTGGAAACATTTAGTACAAATTTCCATAACATCCTACATACCCCAATTCTACACCCCAACAATTATACTAACTACAAATTTCAGGATCCCAGCTTTATCAGTTCACCCCAAAATTCAAATTGTACCATATTTAGTACAATTTAGTACCCATAAGTATAACACTCCAACAACACTCCTACAGTAACCTTATTTCCATATTTCAGTATTCCGTTCTATCGGTTCACCCAATTTCACATTTAGTACCATTTTGTACACATTAAATTTCCAAAACTTTCTACATATCTCAATCCTACACCCTAACATCAAAATGTAGGATTCCATCTCTATTGGTTCACCAAAAATTTAAATTGGACCAAATTAAGTTCACATTAGTACGAATTTCGAAAACTTCCTACGTAGCCCAATCCTACAACGCAACAATGATCGTAACTCCAATTTTCAGGCATCCAGCTTTATCTGTTCATCCAAAATTCAAATTATACCAAAATGAGTACCATTTAGTACCCATAAGTATGAATTTCCAAAACTAGATCCATTCCCCAATCCAAACAATTCAACAGTAATCGAAGTTCCAAATTTCAGTGCTCCAGCTCTTTCGCTTCACCCAAATTCAAATGACACCAATTAAAGTACAATTTATTACTTTTCGTACACACAAGTAATATATTTCCAATCTTACACTCCGACAGTAATGTTTATTTAAAATTTCAGGATTCCAGTTCCATTTGTACCTTCAAATTAAAATTGTACCAAATAAAGTATCATATACACGCTTTCAAAATCGCATACTTTTATCGACCCTACTTCTCCAAATGTCAAGTTTTTCTCTCTATCCATTCACATTGTAAGAAGTGTACCAAATTTAGTACATTAGTACAAACATCGGAGTTCTAGCTCCACCGTGTCGCCAAATGCAAATTTTACCATATTTGGTACTTTTTAGTACGCTTCGTTCTGTTCTGGAACGTATTTCCAAAAACCCATCGTTATCTTACACCTTTGGACCAAAAGTGATCCTCACCCAAATTTTATGATTTGGGCGTTGATGAATCGTTAAGTCACTTTACTCTTTTATCAGTATAGATATGTCCGCCATTTGGTATTTAATGACAATCTTGTGTTGTTTGTGCGTAGATGGGGATATATACACTTTGCTGACATATATGAGGCGCACCGAAACATGGACTTTAGAACCCAAGTCTCATGGGATCAAATCCCTTTTCAGACAATTTGGTGTCGATTTACAAATATCCGTCCGTATGTCTGGCGGACTGGTACGCACGATAACTCTTGATTGATGTAATCGAAAAATTTTATAACAGTTAAATTATCGTTATTTTAAAATACCAAAAGACGGGTGGTACCGCTACATTTGGACTTATTTCGATATTTGATTGATAGAATAGTTGTCACCCAGTAATTAAAGAAAACAATTGAAAGATATCCTCCACCATAGGTACATAGACAGTACATGAAATGAAGTTGTCAACCCTACGTAGAACTTGTCTGCTGCCATAAAACAAATACGTGAATCTATATATGGCATTATACTCAACGATGAATCAATATTGTTTAGCTCTACCAAAAATATCGAAAATTTGTATATAGGGCCTACCCGAAAAAATTTTGGTAATGAGATTGGTACCCGATGAGAACCCAAAATACTAAATTACAGCTATATCGACTTTAAACCGTGTCCAAAGCCCTCAAAGGTATAATCAATAATATGAACTGATATAGTCCATCTTTTAACTTGGCCGACATGCAGACAAAAGACAACCCTACGCATCCATCCATTCCAATTCATTCTGACAACAGACGGACGGACAAGGCTAGATCGTCTTAAAATTTTTGACAAAATTAATAAAAAAACAGTGAGCTGAGCAGTATAGTCGGACGGGGCCGACCATATGATACCCTACACCACTTCCACGAAAACCTAACTTTCTGGCGTTCTATATTCTGATCTTGGCAATATTTCGCGATATTTGCACCCTCTTGACCGACTAGAGGTCAACAAATATTACTAATATTCAGTACAGATTCCCTTCACTGTGGGTTGTGTTGTGATGTTCGGCTTTCAATTGTGGCCTATAGATCGACCCGATAAAACACCAAAAATTAAGTTTTCGGTCTAATTCATACCAAAATTGTTATCTGATCATCACCGACAATTATAGCCGTTGTAGTTGACCATACCTGGATCCTCATGGAAAATTTAAAAGCGATCAGCGTTATACTATATCAATACGTAAGCACCTGTAAATATTTAAAGGTATCTCCCCCATCCGAGTACATACGATAATATAATTGGTATCAATTTCAAGGTCAACCACTCCTCTTGGATACACTATCAACTCCTCAGGTCTATGTGCTTCAGGAGTAAACATATACGCCATAGAATAAAAATTTTGTCATTTTTCACACAAAAGTCGGGGTTCATTTAACCCGCTAAATATTGGCCGATCTTTACGAAAACAGGCATGCTTGAACAACCTGGCCGTAGACGTAGCACTAGAAATTTGGGGATAGGTGTCCAGTATAGCACAGTAGGAGAATCCTTCAACGACCTCTAAAATGATAAAAACTAATCTAAATGTAACAAGTAAGGAAAGTAGTAAAGTCGGACTGGGCCGACTATATGATACCCTTCACCACTTTGGTATATTCTACATAGGTATCCGAAAAGTCGTCGCCTTTTTGAAGGAATTTTGACATGCAATTGAACGAACTAAAATATGTGATTTTTATGTCTTTCTGGAACCTATGCTAAATTTCATTCCATTTGGGCAAATTTAGAGTCGATTGCGCACAGTGGGACAGATTTGTGTAAATCGATTTAAAGCAAACTTGGCACACGCTATTCGCTATGCTCCACTGCTTAAAATTTAATCTCAATCAGACACCTATGGGACAAAAGTATGTATCAAATGATTTTCAGGGACTCTGGTGCACCAAATCACAGCCGAAAGATGGAATACATTTGTTTTTGTAAAAAATAGAGGGAGATAGAGAAAAACAAGAGCGCAAATAGTGATAAATAGGGCGAAGTAGGAAAATAGTTGTGTAATTAATAATATGTTTGGAAAAAATAGTAGCTTACTCATGATTATAAGATGTTTGTATTCAAAGAGAGGTGCATGTACAATATGAAAATAGCAATTCTAAAATCGTTAAGTGAATTTTTAGTGGTTCCAGATTTTAACAGATAATTATTCTTGAAGGATAAAAAAAAAAACATCTTTATAAAAAATTCAATATGGGTGCCAGCTTTGACATAGCCCTAGATGCATAGAGGTTTTGCCCATTTTAGATATTTTCATTGTCCTGGGACTGTTAATGGGCATTTGGGTAACGCCCAATTTTAGGAATTTTGACGGTTATAGTCGATTTTACAACCGAAATAACTGTAGCTTCTAATTACGTTATATCCGAGGAAACATTGTAAAATACAATGTCTATAAGTGATGCGACCTAGTTTAGGCCGACCCAGGAGGGTGCCCTTTCAACCCTGTCTAATTGGGCTTGCACCAAAGGTCTTGGTGTAAACCCCACTAAAACAGAACTAGTGCTCTTCACTAGGAAGCACAAAATTCCTAGTTTCCGTCTGCCATCACTTGGAGGAGTGACTTTAACCCTTTCTTCTGAAGCTAAATATCTTGACACTATCCTAGACCGCAAGTTACTATGGAATAGGAATGCTGAGGAACGCTCCAAGAAGGGATTGACGGCACTCTATTCATGCAAGAATTCCATAGGCAAGAGTTGGGGATTGAGACCCGGAATTATACACTGGTTGTATACGACGATCGTCTTACCCATACTTACTTATGGTTGTCTTGTCTGGTGGCAGGGGGTGAACAAAAATAAACTGCTGATAAAACTGAGCTCAGTACAGCGATCGGCGTCAATTCTGATCACCGGAGCATTAAGAAGTACACCACAGGCAGCCTTGAACGCAATCTTGAATCTCCAACCATTGGATATTCTGATCAAATTCCAGGCGGCCATGTGCGTCCTGAGACTCCGAGAAACAGATGCCTTGAAATCGCTGAACTACGGTCATGCCAGCATCCTAAACATAACGCCAGGTTATGACCTCTTTAGGGGGGAATAGTCACATCAGTGATTATATTCTCCCCCATAGGCACTTTAATGACATCAAAGTTGAATTTCCTAGTAGGGAATTCTGGTCTAGTGGCTCCCTACCTCTGCCAGGTCTGTCAATCTTCACAGACGGGTCCAAGATGGAGGAAAGCACTGGCGCAGGCGTTTACTGTAGGGAATTAGGTATACAGAACTCATATAAACTCAACAATGACTGTAGCGTTTTTCAAGCAGAGATTCTCGCAATCACGAAAGCGGCCGAGATAGTAAAAGCACTTAATGCCGACATTACGGGACCGGTGACTATATATGTAGATAGTCAGGCGGCCCTGAAAGCGGTGAAGTCGCATACTATAAATTCGAAAGCAGTTCATGATCGTAAGACCGCTCTGAATGATATACGACAGATAGTTGGGTTATGCTGGATTCCAGGACATAACGACATTGAAGGGAATGAGATAGCCGACGAGCTTGCTCGAGGGGGATCACAGTCGTCCAGTCTTCTGATTGAGAGATCTGTGAAACCGCCCATGCAGAATGCGTGCGTTCCATTGCGAGGTAGTCGGTAACAGATGGTTAAGGGAACCTGCTTGCAGAATCTCTAAATCTATATGCCCTGAATTCTCTCGCAAAAGAACCTCTTCGCCGCTGGAACACAGTAAGAGGGAGATCAAAATCGTTGTGGGGATCATAACTGATCACTGCAAAATTAGATCTCTCACTTCTAAGTGGGACTCCAGTGGAGAGGATTACTGTCGTCTATGTGAGGACGAAGAAGAACTGGAAACAATTGAGCTCATCCTCTGCAAATGTCCATCGCTGATCAGCAGAAGACATAAACAGTTTGGAAGTTATGAAATTGATAATCTAGTCTTCTTCTCCAAAATAGACCCTAACCAATTTCTAGGCTTTGTCAAAAAATGTACTTGGCTAAAAAATCTTTTTTCCGCCCCCTTCTTTCTCACTATTTTTTCTCCCTACTCTTCCACTATCTTTTTTCTTTTCTGTACAGGTACATATATACATAAAGGATGATCACAATGGACATAGTTTCCGAGTGGACGGTTGTTACAACAACCGTACATCCCTAACCTAACCTTGTTTAGGTAACTTGAACCCCCATCTCATGGTGGAGAGTATATATTATATAAGTTATTGAATAAGGAATTTCAGTTATAGAAAATATAGTGCGTATTTCGATAACATAGTTGAAATTTCGTAGGAGCCTTAAGTCCTCAAAGCGATGCATACAAATTTAAAAGCCTGCGAAATCGTTTGTGATTATTTTCCAGCCCATTGGATTACCTCGAAATTAGAAAGAAGGAAGACCTTATTAGGTGAATTCCATCTTTCGTGAAACGAAAGGGCCTCAATTTTTACAGTTAAAGGCATTTTTGATCGCATCCATCCTTTATTGTCTATCCAACTACTTACCACCAGCGAACAAATATTGCCCACTCTTCCAAAGAATGCAATACACCGTTCGTTTTTTTTAAGTAGTAGATTTATTTTGTCTTTAAGCTTTTTTAATTATAATTTTAATTATTATTATTATTAATTTATTTAATTTTAACTAAATTAGAGAAATGTTGTTTTTTTGTAGATGTTGTTGCTAATTTTTTTCTTATTATTTAATAAGTAATAAACGTTAATTAAATATATTTAGAAAAAAAAGACCACATAAATAGAAACTAGAAATTCATTTTGGGTGTATGTGTGTGTGTTTCAATGTTCAGAAAGGGGGAGTGGGGGAAACATACATAGATATTTACATAAGATAAGTAAGGTTAAGGAGGTGGGGGGATACATAAATTGCACAGTTTATTATTAATGAACAAACAAAAAAATTCGTTAATGTTTTTCTTTAAAGATAATTTGTTTTTTTTTCACTCTCTTATAAATAGAAATTGTGTGTGTTTGGGACAGGCGTTTGAGGTTATAATGAACAATGTTTTTGGGGGAATTACAAATAAAATTTTGTTCGTTGTAAATTTTTTTCAGACAATTGTCAAAATCAAACAATTTAAATTGTCAATACTTTGTTTTGGAAATTATTATTTTTTTGTTATTAATTATTGTTCATTCTAACCTTAAAAGCCTTAATTAATTATATATGTATATTTTTTGTTTGTTTTACTAACTTAATCTTACGAGTTGTGATTTTTGTGATCTTTTTTTGTTTTTGTTTTTTGTTCTAAGGACGGTTACAAATGTTGTTGATTTTTTCTCTCATTCTCTCACGGAATATATAGACGTGTGTGTGTGTGTGTGCGTTATAAGGCCTAGTAGCTTAAACTTATAACTAAACATATTTATTTTTGTTTTTGTTATAATATTTCCAAAACTTAACCTACGAAAAAGAAAAAAATTCTGAAAAATTAAATAAAAATAACTCAAAAATAATAAAATTAAAAAAATAAAAATAAAAAAACTCAAAACAAAAAGAAAACAATAATAAAATAAAAAAACACATAAAAATGGTTTTTACTAAGACTAAAGGGGGATGGGGTCTAAGGTGGGGATTGGGGGTTTTGGATTGAGAATTGGTGACATAATCAACACAACACAACAATATCAAAACCATAAACCGTGTGTGTACCGAATGTAACCATAAAGGGGGACAAGGGGCGGGACGATAAATTAGTACGTCTCAACAACAGTTGGAATATACAATCACAAAAGACAACACGTGCAATATTCAACTGCAGTTGACATACTAAAATAACAACTATTTACACATACAGACATTATGATTACATTCACGCATGTACAACAACACGTTATCGGCCTGAAAAAAGTGTTATTTGACAACGACACCTCCTCCGTTGTAAACTTAAAACTAACAGACAGAAAAAATTAAATAAAATTAGAAAAGAAAAAATAACTAGACATAGAAAATATTGTATAACCCTGTTCGGATATTGACCAATCGTCACTGTGGTTCAAAGTGCATTTGTGTGGGTAGCTCTGTGCACGTGTGTGTGTGTGCGAGAGCTTAATATATTTAAGCTGTGTGGCAGTGCGATGGGCCAAGTGGTAATAATTCACTAGGACATGTTGGGTTATTGCATGCTAGACATGATGCTGTCAGATTGCCGCTAACACCGTCACTGCCGCCGACGGTACTGTCACCATTAACATTGTCATTGCCGTCGGCGACAGAAACAGTAGCGGCCGCAGCTGCCGCCGCCACCACGGCTAATGCATTTTCAACATCATCGGCGCCCAACGCAACTGCTGCCAGATCATGCAAAATACTTTGGTCCTCATCAGCATGCTGGATGTTGTGATTGTGATTGCTGCCGCTGCTGCTATTGTTGTTGTTGTTGTTGCTATTACTATTATTAATAATATTATGTTGATTATTGCTATTTGCTAGGCAACCTATGTTGCTGCTGCCCGCATCTAATTCAGCATAAGGTTGTCACATCGATAAACTACCCACCGCAGCCGATATCTGAGCATGTGACGGTTGATGCAACTGATGAGAATGGGCGGCGCTCACAGCCAGCGCATGATGGCCATGCAAATGTGGATGCAGACGCATTGTTGGCATACCCATGGCAGCCATTGAACTCATCGAATGCAGGGAATGTTGTAAATGTAGACCGGGTTCCAATTTCGGTTTGGTATCCATTAAATTAGCATAGTCGGGATGTTGCACTCCACCAATAGTCGGTTCGCTGACTTTTTTATTTTGTTTACGCTCTTTAGCGCGACGATTTTGAAACCATATTTTCACTTGACGTTCCGACAGCGATAGGGTTTGTGCCAATTCGGTTTTGCGTCGTATGGTGATGTAACGTGATGTACAATATTCTTTCTCCAATTCTAGGCGTTGGAAATCGGTGTAGACTACGCGATATTTATCCTTGGTACGGGTTTTACCTGCAATAGAGAAGAGAGGGAAAATTAGTAAGATTTAGAATGTGGACAAATAAAAAATGTGAAAAATCATTTAGAAAAAAAAATAAATTAAAATATAAAATACTGTTGGGCGCCATCTACTGTAATTTATGTGAATTAAATAAAATAATTACAGACTGAACTCCTTAGCATAATAAAAATTATCAGATCAATTAGCAATTAAACTGTCCCTTAGACATTATATAGAATGCTACTGAAAATCATTTGGGCGCCATTTTGTCCATGAATTTAAATACTGAAATTGATTGTCCATACAACAATAAAAATAAAGCCAGTTGTATTTTCTAGTCCCAATCTTAATTTGGATGTATCAATAAAAATATGAATATTGACATTTTCTGTTGGGCGCCATTAATTTCTAGTCCATGTGTCATTTCAACGTATGGAGATCAATTAAGACAACATCTGCAGTATTCTTTAGGCCCAATCACTATTTAAATATATGAAGATGGCATTGGTACATTTTCAGGAGGACTTAATATATTGGGCGCCACTATTATTATTTTTTTCTTTTTGCCTTTTTATAAATTATTTGAATTTTAGAGTATTGTAAAGAACTTAATTGACAATTAAAATTGTTTAAGACATTTCTATGATTCACAAATAACCTTCATGACACCACAAAAAATAATACGAACCAGAAATATCTCAACGTCGAAAAAAAAATAAGAACGACAATTAAATTAAAATTAAACTTGACTGAGTGACACAATAATAAAAATGTGTTCACACCTTAATTTCTTGCATTCGTCTTTACTTTTTGTTGTTTTTTTTTGCTTTTGTTTAACGTAAACATAAATAAAAAAGCAACAACAACTTCAGTCAGTCAGCAAAGAAATGAAATACAATTAAACATGAACTTTTATTGCCTTCATACACATACGCAAAGAAACAAAAAATTAACACCAGGCCTTACCAGCCACCCACCATAAAACCTACGGTACCAACAACAAAAAACCCATTTTATTATATTTGGGTTGTTTTTCAACAACAACAACAAATATTCAAACAATATGAAAAAAAACGCCAAACCCAACAAATTCGTAGATAAGTTAAAACACAAAATGTTTAGCTTTATTTATATCTTAGCCAAAAAAGTTGTGTAGATTTGTTCGGGTTTTGGCCAAAAAATGGGATGACGTTGAAGATATTTTTATTGTGATAGAGTTTGAAATGAAGTTCCCATCTAGACATGGAGTATCATATTTCAAAACGTTTTGGAGAATATCCCAGAACTCATACATATCATTTTCAATTAAATCAATTAATATTTACGTTGGGCGCCAATGTTTCGTATTACGCCAATTATTTTTCGATTGTGATTCTAAGACCAGGATTCAATCAGAATTTCGTTTTGAAGCATTTGTAAGCTCAAACTTCAATAAAATATAGGTAGAATCATATAACCTGTAAATAAATTTACGTTGGGCGCCAATTTAATTTTTGTTTGTATAGAGATGTAAAAATCAAATTCGAAATGAAATATTAGTAACTTTGACAAAATATTTTGGAGAATTTGAAAAAAAGCATTGAGTCAACACATATTTTATTAGCCTCTAGACAAAAAAATATTTACATTGGGCGCCAATTATTGTTACTGTGAAGTTGACAACAAAACTCCTTGAGAATTGTATTTTAGGCATTCAAATCGTGTATTTGATATTAATATGTTTAAATAACCAACCAAATGTTGAAGAACTGTATAATTAAATTCAATTTACGTTGGGCGCCAATTTAATTTTTTATATAATGAAAAAACGTCTAAATGCCACAAATCTAGAAAGGAATATCATGAATATCATATCAGATGAAATACTGAAGGTTGCGATAATCAACACATATCATTATTAGCTGTAATAAGCAAATTATGATACGTTGGGCGCCATTTATTTGTATTGTGATAATGAGACGAAAATTCCATTATAACTGTTATTAGAGATTGAAATTAAATGGGCGTATGTGGTATTCATCAAATATATTCAAATGTCCTGGAAACTATAAACTTAGGACATTTGCCCGTTCGTCGCCAATTCAATTTATTTACTCTTATAGAAATTTTTCCTAACAATAGATTTTTTAGGTATCCGAAATGGTGCGGCCTTTTAAGCTAGCACAGATATATTTTATTTCGCATCGATATAAAACTGCCGGAAAACTGTGAACTTAATAAGCAAATTATGGTAAGTTGGGCGCCATTTATTTGTATTGTGATAATGAGACCAAATTCCATTAGAACTGTTATAAAATATTGAAATTAAATGGGCGACTATCGGATTCATTAAATATGTTTTAGCTTCCATACAAATGTCCTGGAAACTATAAACTTAGAACATTTACCCGTTCGACACCAATTTTATTTGCTTACTGTTATAGAAGCATTGCCCAACAATCGAATTTTTAAGAAGTTAAAATTGTGCTGCCTTCTAAGTTAATAAAGATATATTTTCTAGCTTCGATATTACCATTGGGCGCCAATTCCATTCTATATCTAATATAACATCCTTTCTGCTGTCATTAAATATTTCAAAAATGAAGAATATTGAATACATTTGCTAAAATATATTTGCTAAAATATATTGTGATCAACTGACTGAGTTCACGTTGGGCGCCAATACCGCGTATTGCAAAACTGAAGTTAAAAATATTCTAGAAAATACATTTTTGAATGTTCCGTGTCACATTAATATATTTTTGCATCTTAATGTCGTAATTTACATTAGTCGCCAATATCTGCTCTATGTTGGGCGCCGAAAAATTCCACTTTCGGCAACCCTAAAAACTTCTCAAACCAAAAAAATATGATAACAAAATTTACATTCCA
Organism: Musca vetustissima; assembly: GCF_032173495.1. Taxonomy (NCBI): domain Eukaryota; kingdom Metazoa; phylum Arthropoda; class Insecta; order Diptera; family Muscidae; genus Musca; species Musca vetustissima. The sequence continues at coordinate 548 of NW_026885016.1, read as the reverse complement.
ACATAGATTGTGTGAAATAAAGCATAAAACTGCCTGATATTGCAAAATCATCTGACGCTTGTCGTAATATGTTTGTATATGAAATGAATGACGATCGTGTGTATCGTCGTATGTATCTAAAAAATCTAGACATCTATTTCTAGATGATATGAATTCACCTGATCTATCTTATCTTTGCTTTGCTCTAACTCTGAAGAATGTCATCAAAAAAAAAAACTAGTGTTGATGTTGAAAAGGCACACTGAAAACAGATCTTGAAATAATAAACGTGGGTATTAGAGAGATTTTCATTGTTTAAAATAGCTATGTGTAGGTATGTGTGATATCCGCTGATACCGTTATAGCTAAGTTCTTTTATTTATTTAATTTACTTGTCTAGTTCTGTCTAAACAAGAGATATGAAGAAGAAAAAAATAAAACGATTGTAAAATAATTAAGATGTGAACTCTTTTTTTTTTTTTTGATTTGGGTGTAAAAAAATATTTACATATCATTTATTATTACACCAGCAATACGTACTGAGTTGAAGCGAATATGTAACATAACAC